>NW_026924995.1:0-25173 GCF_032062105.1 Saccostrea cuccullata
CATGGTATGCATATTAATTGAGAATTATTTCTTTGTTAACACTGAAACATATATCTAGATAGAGATGCATAAAGCAAACTATCCATAAAAGGCGAGATACTAAAGACCCGACCTCCTAAAGACCTGACTGACCTGACCAACATAACATTCGTCAAAAATCACTATTTTAAAACCATTTATCATATTTTTAAGGATATTTTCTTGATAATAATATGAAGTTAAGTTATATAAATATTTATATACACATTTTTTACCAAATTAATTGTTATTTATCTGTTTATTTCATGGAAATGTAATGACCTGACCAAGTATGAATTGACCTGACCAAAACCAAAATCATCAATAATAGTTATAGTTTTTAAATATTTGATATGTTTAAAAGATTTTCTTCATTATAATGGTTAAAACTTTGGATAAAATGGTTTTAGAAACATTTTTTACCTCAATTATTAGTTAATATCATGGAATTTTAATGATCTGACCTAATATGAAATGACCTGACCAAATAAAAATCACTTAAAATCTTTATCTTTCTTTAAATGTTTCATACTTTATGTTATATCATAATCAATTGTATGATATATGATATTATATTAAGCATAATAATACTTAATCAATAAAACACTTCAGACATGAAAGCACACATTTATGAACTTTAATATGAACTAGTACATAAAAAAATTGCATTGACCTGACCAAGCAAACTGTCTGAATTTATATACATTTGTGAATTTTCACAAACTATAATTTAAAGAATTTAATGCTCATACAATTTTAAAATTATACTAAATCTTTTTTTTTAAGCATTTGAAAAAATATTGGCGACATTACAACAATATATTGCAATGACCTGACTGCATGGCCATGTCCAATTCTAAAGACCTGACCGACTCTACCTACTAAAGACCTGACCAACCATGTGTCTATAAGAATGACCTGACCGACCATTTCTATATACATGTACTAAAGACCTGACACTACAACTTTATTCAAATTATATCAATTTTTTTATTTTGCTTTTATGAGTGCAATAATCGAAATTATTTGGTAAAGATTCAGTATATGTATAATAATATAATTAAAGCAGCTATTTAATATTTAGATACATGTATTTTATATACTGGACTTGACTAGTAAATATTATTTTTATCTTTTTTCACATATTCCAATGTTTTAAAAATTTGGATTATTAAGATTAAATCTGTGTCATCTAAAGATATATACAACTGTAGAACTTTTGTAACCCTTATGCAGACAAACGAATTATAAACATTGATTATTTAATTTAAACATCTTACAGTAACAGGCTGTGAATATCTGTGTATTTATGGTTTTTTTTTATTTATGAAAGAAACAAAAATAAATATTATAATTTTTTTCAACATTCAGATTAAAAATGATGAAATTAAAACTGTTAAATTTTACAATTTCTATGGTAAAAGTATTTAAGAGTCAAAATCAGCAAGCATCGAGCATTTAGTTAAAAATTGTGGAAAGTGGCATAGAAACAGATTTGGTCAAAACTCATATATAAATTTTCAGAACAAAGGGTGTGATAGAAAAATGCAAGCAAAAAATAATTTTTCACATTGTTGCTATGGAAACCATGCGCCTTTCAAATAGCGTGTTTTGTACTTTGTCATGACACTTGAATTTATGGTTAAATAAAATACTTTTTTTATTACTAGTCATTAAAAAAGCTTTTTAAATTATTATTTATTTATATAAATATGCTCTATTTTAACAACTGTTGATTATTGAAATTCTCTTCACCTTTTGATAAATAAAACTAGTTTTTGGAGGTTTATTTTGCTTTAAAAAAACAGCAAATTTGAAGTACTCTTTAAGAAATCTACAACCACATTAAAGCTTATCAACATAAAATATTTATTAAACAGTATTTGTTCTAGAAGAATCAAGAAAAAAATCTGCAGGCAACTAAAGCATTTATATATGGTAACTGATTTAAATCCATAATTTTCTGTCACTTTTGCTTCAAATTACCTCCCTTTGGTAGAGCTCTCTAACATAGGAGGAGTAAACGGTAGTTTGCTTACATTGTTTTCAATTACAATGTACAGAAGACTAGCAGAAAATTACAAACTTGGAGCAGTCTGAGCCTCAGTTTTGGCGTTTTCATGAGTCTTAATTACGGTGAGTGATTGAAATTTTTACAATATACCATTACAACAGTTACTGAAGAATGTATAGCATAAATTAACCATGCAGTAAAATTTGTAACACTTGGCAAGTGTTTTTGCACATTTCAATTTAATTCTGATTGATTATATATGTTCGCATTGCTTTAGTATTTTATAACTAAAAAGAAAAGATTATGCATGGCCTGAGAAACCTGGAGGAGGGGGGTATGCCCCCCCCCTCCATAATATTGCCGATATTAATGAAATTAAATTCCCTAACTTAGATTGTTTCTGCGGGCCTTACGTGAAAAAGTTGGTCATGGTCAGTTACATAACTGCATCCCAAATTATAAAGTTTAATTTGAATTTAATTTAATTTTAATTTGTTGTATTCACGGTATGTATATAACCCAAGTCACTCACCAGCTATAATGATTATAACTTGATTGATGGTCGGGTAAATAAAAATTTTGCATATAATACAGTCATTTTACCAGTAACGAATGTTTGCCAGTATCGAATATTTTTTTTATTTAAATATTCTAGAAAAACAAAGTGAAGGGTTTTTAAAATCTTACTAGGTTAATACAATAAAAGGATGAATATTCTACCACTGTGTTGTGTTTTTGTAATATCTGCATGATTATTTCCGACAATATTTACAATTTGAACCGATGACCAAGATTTTAACACGCGCAAGTGCAAGTCTAAGAAAACGAAAGTGTGTCGAGAAATGCGTCTAAATAAAAAATTTGATATGTTGTCGATCCAGATTGTGAATGTAATAATATTTAGGATAAATACAAAAAGATAGAATATTAAATTCAACGAAAATTGACTTTTGAATGAAATTTAACATCTAAACTTACCACGTGTTGTTTTCTTAGTTACGAATCACGAATTTTGGAAGAACGAAAAATGCCGTTTTACGGGATGCAAAAACAAAGAAAGCTGACAGGAGTGAAAATACTATCAAAACTATTTATACGCAAAAATATTCCATGAAAATTATGACTCAGAGATGATTGATTTAATTATAATAACGCATGTCACTAAAAGTTTCTCATAAAATGCAACATTTTTCATATTGTTTAGTTTTAGAAAAATAATCATTTGAATCAACAAGTAATGCTTATATACTTTATGTAGAATTTTCTTGAAGGTATATTTCTACAATAAATTCGACCAACCGGTTTCATTTATTAAGTCAGCAACAATAGAGGGCACCTGATTCGATACTGAAAAATCGATTCGAAACTTGGAAAAAAGGGGGGTGTTATTTTTGACAGTTATGTCCCTGTACCGTTTATATTTTTGAAATTTTTGTACTACTTGTTTGTAGAGCTTAGAAATACAAATTAAACAACAACAAAGAAAATTTGGAAATTCAAAGATATGGGTTGTATTTAATACGTAACTAGAAACCGATTCGTTACTGGTAAAATGACTGTAGTAGATATCTTTATTTACCATTTAAGATAATACCTGCTTTTTACATGAAAAATTATGAATGTATGCAAACCAAAACTATTATGAAATATTTGTAAAATGAAATGACCTTTGTTATGGTGTCCGTAAAAAAAAAAAAAGAAAAAGGGGCAGAGAGTTAACTCTGTACTAAATA
Source organism: Saccostrea cuccullata (assembly GCF_032062105.1). Lineage (NCBI taxonomy): Eukaryota > Metazoa > Mollusca > Bivalvia > Ostreida > Ostreidae > Saccostrea > Saccostrea cuccullata. Next base: position 3,766 of record NW_026924995.1, read on the forward strand.
TATTTTAGTTTAAGACAGGGGATTACCTTGGAAGTACTGTGATACAGACAAGTGTATTATGTAGTGGACTAGTGGTAACTGAATTGTATATATCCACAGTAAAATAATTAATTTAAAAAAAAAATAACTTTTTTGCTGACGTCATCCAGTGTTTACTTATAAAAGAAAATTCATATTCAGCTAACATTTTCTCCGGTACCACTGAACTAATTTAAGTCAACTAGGTTCAAATAATAAGCATCATTAGATTTAAAGCACGTAAATTTATGAAATGAATATCTATACTCCATTTTTTTCTTGGGGGGGGGGGGGGATTGGAAAGAAATGAGAAACATAATTTAGAGTTTTGACAAAACCTAGAACCAATTGACCTTTTTATTGCAAGTTTTTCAATTTAAAGAATATCTAAAATCAATACAGTCTCAACTTTGTGTTGTATATTTCTGTTTTTAGAATGAAATTCGGCACTTTGAAGCCAAACTCGGAAAGAAGCAGGAACAGAATTGGATGAGCTGATATAGAATTCGACAGGAAAAACATGTAAATAATACATTTAGTAAAAACGTTAATTTTTTAAAATAAAATGATAAACCATTGAGATCTCTTGGAATTTAATTGATTCCAATAAATGGTTCTAAGTTTTAAGGCAAAGCTGTATAATATTATTACATTTTAATTTTATTACTTTTTCAGATTATGGAAAGACATTATTACAGTACAGACCATTGATGCTGGAAGTGAGTGAAAAGTGTTACCGGAGACTCAGGGATCCAGAAAATAGATCCATAAATTGTACAGTGTATTCATGAAAGTGGATCAAATAAAAATGTTCAATCCAAAAGTAACATTCTTTGTTTGTCTGTTAGCATTTTTTTATTGATGTAAATCTAATATAACTATCAATTTTTAGTATGCAGATTAATAATTAGACCGCAGAAGAATCTGAAACATATCTTTATATTCTGCATTTTGAAGTATCATAATAAAAACAAGGTCAATATTAAATGATCAATCAACTAATTTCAAAACTGACAAAATGTTTTTGTGAGAAAAAAGAAAGAGGACTAATTTATATATAGTACCTCATGTACTACTGATGTTGGTGTAAGTGAAATAAAAATGATGATGATGATTAAATAGTTTAAAGTCAGACGGCACGTTCCTCAAATTTATGTTTTGTATCTCTTCGTATTTTATAAAAAAAATATTCATATTTGTCATTCTCTTCTGATTTCTACATTGTTTTCAAAATGTTTTTAAACGTAAGTACACTGTACAACAAAAATTTCGATATATGCCATTCAAAAGATTGCCCATTAGGGTTATTAATGAATATCTTTTAGGGTCAGTTCAAGTTTAGACATTCATATACATTATAGCCCTTCCAGATTTTTATTTTAGGCACCAGTAGCTACTGAGGTTTTAGCTGTCTTGCAGTATTGTTTCTTAATTAGGACAGCAGGAGAATATATCATCGGTTCAATACAAAAGGTTGCAGTCATTCGTTCTTGACAGACATGGTATCGTTTTTGAAAGTGCATGGTGTGGGGTAGGCATAAAAAAAACTGCAAGAATAAAAGTGGGGAAATTCTCCAAACTCGGGAGGGGGGGGGGGGTTAAACATCAGGTTATGTTAAGAAAAAAGTTGGGTGGGGAATGTCAACCCCCCTACCCAACCCAAACCTGATGCTACATGCCTGATTGATATGGTTTTAATTTACTTTAAAATTATGTGAGCAGTCATAGTGACTCTCTTTCATAAACTAGAATTATTGTGAGCAAGCTCATAAAATGATACCCACCCTCCTGCTATTGCATCAAATGTCTTTTTTATTACAAAAAAGGTCCAAATATTAATTCAAAACCTTTTTAAAATTTTGCTAGTGCAGATATACATACCAAAAATGACTATGACATATACTTAAGTCATAGGTAGTTAAACCGTTGTGTTGAGCACAAACTTCCATTTTCTCTTCATTCGAAGTTAAATAAGTAAATGTGCCAAACCCATATAGTACACTTTTACTGCAGTGACCTTTGAAAAAGCTATGTCCTTGAGTCAAGGTCAACATGTCCAAATGAACTTTGGTCAAGGTCATGACAAACCTACAGCTCAAAAATAATCCCCGAGATGAAACTTAAAGTCTTTTCATTAGAATGTAACAGAAAGGGCAAGAATTGAACTATTCTTCTACCAATGACCTTGAACTTGTTCAAATGACCTTGGGTCAAGTTTTTGACACATCTTTAGATCACAAGAAACCTTAATATCAAGTATGAACTTTTAGTGGCACTTCATTAAAATGTTATGGACAAATCAAAATTTTACATACATATGGATGGGTGAACAAGGTGATCCCTACCCCCCCCCTTCTTTTTTCCAAGTTTCGTTTGTGAGGAATATAAAATTCCTTTTGAAATTGAATGTGCATTTATTTTTCAACAATAAAAAAATTATGAGTATGCTTTGATCAGAACCAATAAGACCAATATAATGGACACTGTACATGTATTCAAATTACCCCCACCCCTTCAAAAAAGCTTATAAATGCCAGATTGTCACACATTTTAACCATTTGTAACTTTTTTCTACTAAATTAAGTTGCCTGCAAATTTTATTGTATAGATTTGACATATAGATAACCCCTAACAAGATCACACCATTCATTTTTCCAGCAGTGGTTGTAGCTTTTGTGTATATAGTGATAAACATATGTAATTTTTTTCAAAATTAATAAGCATTGACGCATTGTTCTTTTCCCGTTGTCAAGGCAACAATATCACTACAGAAATTTTGTTTTTCCTACTTTTGAAGAATACAGTAATTCCATCTTTTAACAAATAAAGTAACCAAAATACCTTATCTTATCACGTTCAGAAAACATATTCATAGAAAAATGTCTAAAAATCATTGATTTTCATAAGGATTTATGAACCCGTTGCTAAGGAAATGAATTTCCTTGGATACCAGTCCCTTCATACGTTAAAAAAAATTTTTAATTGTGTTTTAGCATTAAGTAGGACAAAATCTTTTATATACCAATAGCTTTTGAAAAAAATAAAATTTTGACTTTCCATTCAATGCTCGATGCTTGCTGATTTTGACTCTTAATTTAATCCTTCTTTCTTTAACAATTCTTAGGTACTTTATTTTATATTGATTTAATTTAAATATAATATTCATGCAGAAATCTTCTTTTAAAAATTGATAAAATGAAATGGATTAACTACTGTTTCCCAGTTTACATTGCTGATTCCAATGTTACTGTGATCGATGTGTCAAAAGGGGCACTGACCTATGTTGTTTGTTTAACCATTAAATATTAATATTTATTTAACTTATTTTCATATCATTATTAAGAAAATATCCTTTAAAATATGATGAATGGTCTTAAAATAGTGATTTTTGACGAATTTTATGTTGGTCAGGTCAGTCAGGTCTTTAGTATTTCCCCCATAAAAGCTGTTGTTGCCAGATTGCTTGTTTACAGACGAATTAAGATTAACGAAATTCTCATTTTAAGTTCTTTTCGAACCAATCTGTCCTTGAAAATGGGAAACTTAATATTAATGAATCAAATAAAATCATTATCCGATGTTCTTTTCAAATTACATCTATTCCGGGAACTTTCATTTTGAGTTTTATGTTGTCATCCGGATAAGTTGATACTGTTGGGTTTTTTATTTACAACAATTGTATACTTCCTGTTTTGAGTGGGATGTGTGGCAAAGTTGTAAAGATGTTTAAAAGTTTCTTTTTCTCTGTATTTGTGTGTGTCCTTTTAAATTTGACGTTATTTGTACGTACTTTAGAAATAGACCTAACGGTAGACGTAAAACCAGGCTATGAAGAGTGCTTCTTCGAGGAGATTAAGAAACCCACGAGTTTGGAAATTGAGTATCAGGTATGATACGAACCCAGTAGGCCTACATATACCCTTCTAATAAATATCTTAGATTTGTGTGAAGAATTTAAATGTGTCTGAGAAAGAAAAAAGAAAAGCGTTTTAAAGAAACGATATGATTTTGAGTGTCTAGTGATGAAAGTAATAAGAGTAAAACGAACAGGTCCAGCACAATCTCTTGATTAAGCTATACAGCTTTTAAAAGTTATATAGCTTTATTAAGGTATTCAAAATAGCTTGATAAAGCTATTTATTTGCAGTTTTTCACAAAAACGTTTTTTGCAAGAAATTAAAAAAAGTCGCAAGTATTTGACTTTTCATCAGGTCCAGTCCAAAGACTATTTCTACCTACATAGCTATTAATAGCTACCTAGGTATTTAAAGCTACCCAAAGTAGCTATTTTTACCTACTTTCTGCTTTACTTGCATTTTGTGGCCAAATGCAGGAACGGCGCAACATGGTGAGCACAAAATTTCTTGATACAGTCACACTGATGATGGATATGACAAAAATTTGGCCAAAAAATGATGACTTCGTATATTATCAATTTTGCATAGAGACTAATGTAAAATTGCCGATTCAGGAAGTAATCATGTTTTGGACAAATTTTGTCGTATTCATCAGTAGTGTGATTGTATCAAAAGATATGGTATTCACCATGTTGCGCCGTTTGGTCATTAGGCTGCAAAATGCAGAAATTATAAAAAGTAGGTAAAAATAGCTACTTTGGGTAGCTTTAAATACCTAGGTAGCTATTAATAGCTATGTAGGTAGAAATAGTCTTTGGACTGGACCTGTTCATATATGTACTATGGACTATGAAAAATACAACCTAAATCATAAAAAGTTTTCACATTGCTGCTGTTGCTTACTTTTAATCAAAATATGAATTTCCATTGTTTGAGTAACTGTCCACTTCTTTGTGTGCGGTGAGGTGGTGTGGATAAGTATGATTGCTTCTCATTGTGCTGAACTGTTACCAATCAATTATCCTACATGCATTGTATTCAAGAGATTGTGTCGGACCTGTTTAAAAAAAATTTACTAAAATTTACTGAGATGGTTTGAATGAATCATTCAGGTAATAGATGGTGGTGATTTAGATATCAACTTCATGGTGACGTCGCCTCATGGTAGAATCATGGTATCAGAGCTTCAGAAATCGGATGCAGTTCACAAGTAAGTAAAACCACTTAACAGAGTGATCAGATTGGTACTAAGGTGCTGCACTTACATGTAAATAGAGAACCTATTATGAAGGAACCCGGGTGGTTTCACCCTGATTCCCTGTTCGCTTTGAGTGGTTTGGCCCCAATTACTTGTTCGCGCTGAGTGGATTCGCCCCATTGGTTTAACCTATAATTAATGTCGGGTGGTTGTTTGATCAGTAGACTAATGATGAGCAGCTTAATAAAAATTAAATATGAAAGGCCATCCTTGTGCATTTTACATGTATCTAGGCAATATACCAACTATTTTTACAATGGCTACATGTAGCTAGCTGTATCCATTGTGCATAAACTATAACTAATTTCTAATTTTCTTATGTTAAACTAAAAAATCCAAGGGAAATAAAATGTGGATGGTGCGACCGTTAGGGCGAGCGCAGATAAGTTTATGATCCAGGTTTCATTTAAATCGGGCTCGTCAAACTGCACGTGACATTGCATCTAAGACTCTGACGTCACATGACGTCGTATGCATGTTGCTTTACCAAACCGAAGCCTAAACAGAGCTGATTGTAATAAAGAACCGTTTTATTGACTATTTTTCTGTAATAAAATCATTCAATCAAGGCAAGTTTATAATTCGTTTAACTTTTTGTTGTTATTCTAACGATAACTTTGTTTTAGCTTTTCTGCACGAATCGATACATTGCGGGTCCAAATTACTGTGCAAAAAAATTCTATCGAATGAATGTGCAGTAGTCCGAATTTTCTCTTTGCCCAGGTGTTGTCGTTAGAGCTCGCAGTGACGAGCCTCGCTTCATGACTCTTGCTGCGCTTGCTATTATATTTATTTATTTATTCAGGCCCTATTTATTTGTCTATTTTTAAAAAAAATGAATCGCTATACGTTGCATTAGATTTCATGATGAATTAATTTTTTATTCGTAAAGAATATCACTTTATATCAAATATTGAATGTTGTTTAATTATCTAAATACCACTGTGTGTAAATCTCTTAATAGGAAAACATATAAATTTATTACCTAGGCTAGCTGTAGTTAAAGGGAGCAAAACCACTCAGCATGAAACCACTCGGCGCAAACACGTAATCGGGGAGAACCCACCCGTTACCTCATGAACAAATCATTTTTTTTTATGGATCTAGGAAGAATAAATCAATATAAGCTGTTATGAGACCTGTCTTCTCTCCTTTTAAAGTACAAAAAAGGGGAAAAAAATGAAAAAGGGAATGAGAGCTGTAAATGTTAATCCCTGAAAGTTTCTGTATAAAATTGGAATGATATTGATTCTGTATAAAATTGGAATGATATTTCTGTAAGGCACAGGTGTATTAACGTGGACTATTATTCTCATTTTAATTTTCCTAATTTTTCTGCAGGCTTGATGCCACAGAGGTGGGTGTTTACAAGGTTTGCTTTGACAACTCATTCAGTCATTTTGCAAGAAAGCTGGTCTTCTTTGAAATCATGGCTGGTGATGATGATGAGGACGAAGAAGATGATCTAAAGAAAGACTGGAAGGCGGCTCAGGAGGAGCTGTCGTCTATTGTAGACATGACTCTGGAAGATTTCAAGGTATAAAAATTAACATGTTGAAAATCATATATATACTGAGTTGGACATTTCATCCCTAATTAATTCTCATTTATGTTAAGAAAAAAAAGTGTGTGTATTGATGTCTTTATTGCAAATTGTTATTAACATTCTTAATTGTGTCTGGTTTTCCTGTTTACTGGATTTTGTGAAAGAGCACCTTGTCGGGGATGTTCGCTCCCCTATGGCTTGTGATTCCACCTCCATTTTTAGAGGTCCTTGTTTGCTCTTCTCACAATTGTTTTTGTTTAATTGGACTTTTTAAAATGGTAACTGTTCCTTATCTTCAAATTTCATGTTAAGTACCAAATGCCAAAAACTAGATCTAATTCTTGAATATAATCACTTGACTGCAGATGGGGGAAACTTTGCTTGCCAAAACATTTTAAGCCTCTGTAACAGTTTCCACAACTTGATTAGAATAATTATCAGAATACTTTACTTGTCATTAAGTTAGATAACTTTAAGATAACTATTGTGTTGATTCATTAAATGCCTTGTATTGCAGAGATTGCTGGATAATGTTAACAATAATCTGGATAAAGCTCGTTCCGATCAGCAAGTCCTGAGGAACTACGAGGCTCGAGATCGCAACCAACAGGAAAACAACTTCCAGCGCGTGAACTTTTTCTCTGGAGTACAAGTGTTTATAATGTTGTCTGTAGCTTTAACCCAAGTTCTTCTCATCAGGAGTTTATTTGATGATAAAAAGAGAGTACAGATGAAAGCTAGTACCTAATGATTATTTTAACAATAGATTATTTATAAGGTTATATAGGTCTTATTGTTTGAAGTGTGGCCATTTTCAATCATTTTGAGGTTGGTTTGAGGATTTTCCATAAAACTTTTGTACACTTTCTTTATAAAAAAAATAATTTAAAACAAAACTGAAGACTAATCATAAACAAAAAATCATTCTTTTCTCTTTATGTAAACAAAGATTGAACAACTCACTACATTTCAAAAATAATTTTAGAACTAGATATCATAATATGTAATAATCAATTTCTACTAGTTGGTGAAATGAAATATTAAATGATAACAGTATCTGGGGACATGGCATTTATAGATGTGTTCAATTTATGAACAAGTTAGAAAGTGAGTCTATTATGTGTTCTGTCTTTCAACAAGTATTTGTGTGAAATATTCATATTTATATATATGAACAAATAGTGTACTAGCAAAGGTGTGAATGATAGATAGGTATAAATCACAACAGAAAGAAACAATTTACTGAAAAAAGTTTGTCAATGGGGATTTATGTGAAGAACATACACAAAGATGCTGAATGATAAAACTCATATTCATATATATTCATGTAATATATATTTTGTCTTTTAAGTTTCAGTTCAGTCATTCACTTACTGGAAATATCCACTACTTATTATGGTCATGAAAGTCCAACTATTGAGCAGCTTTTATTGGTTATATGAAATGTCTCATTAAAATTGTACATGTTCCAATGATTACATGTATTTGTTTAATGATGAGAAGAATGTGAATCTATACATCAATGTATTGTAAAGAAATTTAGTTTGTATTGCTTATCTTAGGAAAGGAAATCTTTTCATAATTTTAATGATATTTTGAAGATGAGATATTTATACAGAGAGATTTTTTTCTAACAGAGCTTTGGAACATATTTTTGATAATGGTAAATTGAATCTTTCTTTCTGTTACTAAAAATCTAGTAAATATCAAGAGTTTTCTCTCTTTATCAGTGAATACATGAACAAACTTTACGTCTGTTATTCATCACTTGATTTTGCTTTGATGTGTTAAAGGATTTTTTAAAAAAGAAACCTGCATGAAAATTTAAAACTTAGAGTAGTATAACTTCTGATGAGAAGAAAGTGGGTTACACTAACTGCATTCTCAGTATAACCTTAGGAGAAGAGAGTGTATGAAGATGTAAAGCATTTTTGAGTGCTAATATTTGTTGTTAATGACTGAACTGTTTTCTATTTACTTTTATTGAGCTTATGCTTCATGGTTGATTATACTGATTATCTTTAACACATTGTCCAGATACAATGACGTCTTGTATATTCTATTCCTTACATTTAATTATTATGACTTTGATTTTGAATCAAAAGCAATATTTTCATTGTTTTTCTCAGTATAGATATTCATAAAGAAATCCATTCATGTGTGCACAAATTTTGTATCTTATTCTTTTGTTAAGATTAACAATCCATGTGCTGTAGAAAGGTTTAACAATAGACATATATGCTTAGTTCAACCTTTTCCATTCTCAGCTTAAAACCACTGTACATTTGCTGTTTTTATATGTATACTCAAATTTATATCTGGCTCTGGGGAAAAATTTTCCCCTTATTAGTGCTAAATGTGCATGAACAAAATTTACCACATACATTGCCAATATTATCAAATGCTCGTCTTTCTAACTGTACAGAGTGGATAGTGTTTCCTTCTAAGACACTGCTTACTGGTTTCTCTAGATAAAATTTAAATTATCAGCATTTCGCAAGAGCATTACATGTATTTTTAATGAGATTGTTGTATTTCAATGATCACAACGTATTATTTTGCTGACTAAGTGATTATACAATTATATACTGGTGTATACAAAAATGTTTTAGGTATTTTGATACATGTTATGACATAAGTGCTTCTGAAAGAATGAAACCTGTATACATTTTTACAAACACTATTTAGTTTTCAATGCTTGAATGTACATTTTCTACTTTTTTATGAAGTTTGTCTTAATTAAGTAAGAATCTTGTAGTCTAATCACTATGCAATTAATTTGATCTTTCTCTGAATCAATGTATTCTGATTCTAAGGTATGAGTATTTGAGACTTTGTGATCAATTTTTTTTCTTAATTAATGGTTTTGGTTTTGAGAGAGATAGTTTCTGTTCTTTGTAATTATGCACGGTTTTTGAAGAATTCATGTGTAAATGATGTTACATGCAAGCATGTTTATGATTTTTTTTACAATCAAAAAATAAATTTTAAAAACGAAGTATTGCTTTGAGTTCAAATGAATATACATGTAGTGTTATATCAGGTTAATAACAAAACCAAATGTATAAATGTATAAATCAGAGAGAGAAGAAGAGCTATAAGAGCTGCAAATATGTTGCATTCTCAATTTTTTTTTTTTTTTTGCAAGGGGGGGGCAACATTACTGCAGCTAAGAACAACTAAGCTGCAGCTAAGAACAAGTTAATGAAGCAAGAATATCAACGGTCTTTGAACTCATCATTTCGTAAGTTCTATGGTCAATATAATGAATTTGTCAGCAAATACAAATGCTGACTGACTTTTTCATACTGATTGCTAGGCTATCATTATTTACACACAGAGTTGTACACGGATTTTTTTTCCTTTTTTTCCCGATCATGAGGAGGAGCACACGGTGATTGTGACCGGTCGGCAGGGGATGCTCATTCCTTCATGCGTGGATCCTGATCCCACCTCTCATGCTTTGGTTGTCTGTGGTTAATGAACTTTTGAGCTCGAATACTGTTAGTTATCTCCACATATTTCATCCTCATCTTTTTATTAATTAAAAAAATTGCCGATAATTCAATTTATAACGAACCTTTTTTCACAAAATTTAATATATAACTATAAGACAGTATGGTCTTGCAGTATAGATAAATTGGGAAATAATTTACCTTCGTATTTAGAAAATATAGCAGTGCAAACTGCACTATTATATACAGTTTACTGTTTAGCAATGTTATAGTTTTATCTGTTGTTTTCGATAAATTTATCAAAGAAAGTATTAAAGAGATTGTATTACTCATCCCACACTATAAGTGAAAAACAATTTTATAATTGTCCGATTGTAATCTTGATGCGCTTTTCATAAACTTATGTAGAAAATAGAAATTGCACAATCGAGTTTTAATATTCGATATCAAATAAAACTAAATGTAAAACATTTATCAAATAAATCTAAGATAGTGTAGACAGGGACCTCCTCTTTAAAAATCTTTAATATAGAGTCAGTGTTTTTCATTAAGATCTAGCAGAAGCCCTCCTGCTTCTGCAATGACTGATGCGTTTAGTTGGTATATGGTGTAACGAAACCAAGTAAGTGTCCAGTTTTCTATTTTAAGATCGTGCAAAACCTTTGAACAACTAGTCTGGAATTAATTTTGAATATTTCAAACATTTTCATTGTTTATTACACTGCGTCATTAAGAAAGTTAGCAATATTCCATTTCCCGAGATCGGGAGGGGGGGGGGGTCGTAACATAAAGGCTACTTAAGTCTAAGACCGTGCTTTAGTAGGACTTACGTACAGTCTAAAACTTAAGACCGTAACTAGAAGCGTACTAAGATTTCGCAATCTTAGCAAAACTTAGGCGGCCGGTAGAGGTGACTTAAGTATATCTTAACTTTCTTGTACATATATTTAGACTTATTTAATGTTGACTTTTGATGTTAAAACATTCCTCTATTCATATTATGCATTAAAGGAAATAATTATCTCTATTTGACGCTGATTTAAGAACTTTATTTTTTCGTTGGGGGGGGGGGGGGCTGATCAGTTATTCCAATATCACTTCCAGCACAGCATACATGTACATGTAAATACGAAATTTAACTTTAGGGATACGTCTGAAATTAGTGGGACCCCGGTTATAGAAATAAATTGAACACAGTTATAAACCATGGATCGGTATGTTCACTGCGAAATTATGAGTTGAAATAATTTGTTAAAAACAGAAAAGAAAGAGGATGATGACTAAAGCAGTAATAAAAAAGTATCTGTAAAGTACGTAGAATAAATGTAGAATGCAACAAAGGCGGATTTAGGCAGGGTTCACTACAACCCTACAGAGAGAGAGAGAGAGAGAGAGAGAGAGAGAGAGAGAGAGAGAGAGAGAGAGAGAGAGAGAGAGAGAGAGAGAGAATTGCTGATAAGTGGAGACATACGAAAAAAATATCCGATTTTTTTTTTGTTTCTTTGATTAAATTGCAAATGAGTATATCATAACACTTCTGCAGTTTTTGCTTCTGACATGCATGGCCTGATCGCGGGCCGGGGATTCAAAATGTATTTTTCTTTTTTAGAGTTTCAATTTCAAGTGGATAGGCGGTCGATTATCTTTTTTGTCTGCGATAATAACAGAGTAAGTGAACATTTTTCAAAACAAAAGGGTTACAATACATAAACTGAAAACATCTAAGGTGATAAAACAATTGTCGTGAACATTTACAATGAACCACAAATCGCCACTTTCTGACCGTGCGGTATTTGTTTTCAAACATTCCGTATAATTTATAACATAATTATAATTTTAATAGGAAATCTAATCTAACACAACTTAAACCGATAGGTGAGGACGTCAACTTTAATATGTAATTAATTAAAACCCTAATTGAATCACTTTTAGCAATATATCTATATAAAATCAAAAACCATAGGTTGCCTAATATGAAATATTTTTAACATAAGTTTGACTTCGCTAAGACAGGTCCTAAGTTTATGTCTAAACCGTACTTACGACCCTACTTAAGTCAAAAACTTAGCAAGCTTTATGTTACGAGCCCCTGGTGAACTTAAAAACAATCAAAATTTAGATTTTTATCATTTTGAGATTTATTTAATGATTGCAATGTACAGGACATTTACATTTAAACATATGATTTTTTTCATTACTATATTTTTTAAAAAAAATTATATTTGTTTGAAATTTTGACATAAGCCTGTTCTCAATTTACGGTCTTGGGCCAGTCCTGGTGATGGAAAATGAAATCTTGCTAATTTTTTGAGTGATATAGCTTTGAAATGATTTATTACGTCCATCTACGTAAAAGTGAAAGCTAGAGAATAACTGATAATCGTGAATTAGTTTTCGAAATAAGGGTAAGCTTATTTGACTTAAGTACAACTAAAAGACCATATAAAACTCTTTTTAGGGTTTACGGATAATTGAAAATTAGTTTCCGAAGAAGTCTAGGATAAGGTTATTTGGCTTATGAAATATACGGAGATAACGAACAGTATTCAATATCAGAAGCCCATCAAACAATACCAAGCAGGAGCAAAGCAAACAAAGACCTCTTAACATGAGAGATGGGATCAGGTGCCATGGAGAAGTGAGCTCCTATACCGACTGGTCACACGCGCTGTGTGCTCCTTGTCTTGATCGGGGTATGACGGAAAAATCCGCCGGCAATACAATAGGGAAATAATGGCCTAACGATTATTATAAACAAAGCTCATTCAGCATTTGACTTAAATGATATATTGTGTTTGCTGTAAAAAAGTCTTTGTATTGGCCATATAACCAATGACATGATATGACCTTGAACGAGACTGCTGATATTCATGTTTCATCAACTTGTTATAACTTACCTCTTTTAGAAAGTGTTCGAATTCGAGGAAATTCATTACATCTAACGATTTGATTTAATATTGGAAAAAAAGCAGCGGGTGATTCAACTAGTTTTATCACTTTTCAGCAAAAATACTAAACCCATTTGCAAATCTAAGAAATATCCGCCCATGATGCAATTATGTATTCCAAAACAATTTTTAAAAATAATTACTAGAATATAGACTATCAAAATGAGCTAAATTGATAATAATCAAACTACTTAAGTAAGCCCGTATCCTAATGTTTTACAAAAATATCAACTGCTGTTGGAAAGAAATTTTACATCAGACTTGAATTCAGCATTCAAAATTAAAATTTAAAATTGCGAATTTTTTCAAAAGTCATTAACATCATGACCCTGGTGGACACGATATTACAGATGATACAAATATAGTTAATAGTGAGGACCTTAGATCACTTATCTTAAAATGTTCTAAATAAAGGGAACCCGATTCTTCAACTGGCGTCGAAATGTCATAAATATTATGGATTTTGTTGAATATTACGCCTGACGATTGGCCAGATATGAAAAAGAAGTTGACACGTTGTCAGAATGGATTAAATGTATCAGGTCCATGTTGAAATCGCGTATCAAAAGATTGAGGGGCAAAATGAAAACCATTTATACTTCTGCATGTATTCAATGATCCAGAAGAGAAAAAAGAATTAGATAGATTACATGATCAGTATGTACTGGTCCCTGCTGACAAAGCAGGTAACAACATTATCTTCGTTTGTAAGGCTCACTAAATAAATTGTATATTAGAAGAACTTGGATTTAATTCTACAAGTGATAATCCAACTTATACTCATAGTTCCCTTCCTAAGGAAGAAATTTTTCAAAATTATGTCTATTTTTTAAATATATCCCAGGAATCAAAATGAATTTGAACTACCATCTATATATTGGATTCCAAAACTTCATAAAAATGCTTACTAAGAAAGACACATAACGGGTTCCAGAAAATGCTCAACCAAGCCTCTTTCTTTACTCCTCATATTTACAGTAGTGAAGGAGAAACTTCAGGAGTACTGTGCAACAATGTATTCAAGAAATGATGTAGATCAGATGTGGATACTTAAAAATTCTAAGGAACTTTTGTTTGTACAATTTGAAATCACAAGATTTTATCAAAATCTTAAAAACTAACGACTATTCAATTTATACACAACTATTACCCAAGAAAAATTAATGTCAATCCTCTTTGACATCATTAACAGCTGCCTTTTTAATAAAAATGGAACTCGTAAATTTACTTACCTTGTCAATGGTCATTTGCAAAATTATTTTGTTAAAAAACATTCTGATTGTACAAGTTGTCTGAAGTTGACATCAAAAAGATGCTTGAGTTTCTGATTGAAAATATCTATGTGGTTTTTTGGAGACCAGGTCTTCTAATGATAAATAGGAATTTCCATGGGTACCTATTGCGCCCTGTTATTAGCAGACTTATTTTTGTATTCATACGTCAAAAATCTTATACGTGAAAAGAAGAAAACACTTGCCGTGGCCTTCAGCTCGACATTCAGATATATCGACGACGTACTTGTATTGTCAATTAACAATGTTAATTTCCATTCTTATGTCAATACGATATATCCTGGTGAGCTTTAGATAAAAGCTATAACAGAGTCTTACAAATCTATTTCATATCTTGATATTTTACTTGAAAAATATGTTAATGGTAATCTTACAATGAAGCTCTATGATAAACGTGATTACTTTAAATTTACAATCGTCAACTTCACTTACTTATGCAGCAATATACCGTCATCACCTGCATACGGAGTTTATATATATCTCAGTTGATTCAATATGCAATAATCAGCTAATACTTCATAAGCGCATATTCTATGTATGAACAATTTCCAAAACGAGGTAAGTTATTGACAAACAAGTTGATGAAATAAGGATATCTAGAGTCTCGTTTAAAGTCATCATTTCGTAAGTTCTATGGTCGATACAATGACCTTGACAGCAAATACAATATATCATTGAGTCAAACGCTGACTGAGGTTTTTCATACTTATTGTTAGTCTATTATTTATACTCTGATGCTTTGGAAGTCCCTGTTTGCTCTGCTCCTACTTTGTATTGTTTTATGAACTTTTGATCTTGAATACTGTTAGTTACCTCCATATGTTTCATACATTTGTTTTCAAATGGTTGATTTAATTTTACATATGTTAACGGAACTTAACCCTGATACATTTGACCTGGTTTCGATTGATATTGTTTACAGATTTTTTGAGAATGAA
Source organism: Saccostrea cuccullata (assembly GCF_032062105.1). Taxonomy (NCBI): domain Eukaryota; kingdom Metazoa; phylum Mollusca; class Bivalvia; order Ostreida; family Ostreidae; genus Saccostrea; species Saccostrea cuccullata. The sequence continues at coordinate 19,078 of NW_026924995.1, forward strand.
TAGTATTCGTTTTTCTTGAATTGTTTACCCAGCAATTCATTACTTTTGGACATCACCCGAGAATTATAGTCTCTTTCATGAAGAGAGTGTTACTTATTGGGTTATATGTTGCATTGATTATTCTTAACGTAGCAAATAGATTTAATTACTTTCCCTAAGATTTAAATATAACACTTCAACTGGGTTAAACACGACACGTGGTAGCCGGCTAGATTTCTATGTCCCACAGGTGAGATTCATAATTGTGAAAAAAGTGGAAGATTACTGTGGGGTGCTTATGCATGAAGTGATAAAAAAGTGTATTAGATAAGTATTTCATTTAATTGCAAAAATGGCATTTAGACTTTCTCCAACACAGAGGCTGGTTTTGTAACATAGGCATTATCAATTACCATTTTATGATCCCATATTATGTATTTTCACTATATGTTGAATCTTTATATATCCTAGTGAACTTGACATTAATATTTTCAAAAATTGTTAATATATTTCATAATTGGATATTTTAATGAAAAATTCTATGACGTTAAAGGCCATAACTAAACTGTTAAAAAAATAAAACAATATGTTTCAATGTAATTTAATATACACTGAATGTTTTCTATTGAAAAGATGACCATTCAAAGAAGAATCAACAGGATCAGTTTTTTACAAATTTTAATTTCCCTTATCAAATTTTTAACTTTTCCCTTCAAAATATTTATGTTCAAATAAGAAAAAAAATGGATGATCAGGCGTGTAAAAATGTTCGCTGCCAGCAGACAACTTTATTCAGTAAGATTTTAAAACAAGGATTATTAACACGGGTTTTTGTCATCTTGCTAGAGATGGTTCTTTCTCAGAGACCTTGTTGGGACAGCAAAATTTGTTTTATCGTTTGAGAACAAGAACGGTAACACCCAGCTAAACTCATCGCCCCAATTTAAAATGTCTTATTCGACAGAAAAATTATACATTGCTTAGAGAAAAAGACAAAATGGATCTTGAAGTTTAGTTTCCTGATGTGAAAAACACAATCTCAAATAATGTCAGTATCAAATGATAACAAGACTGGAATATGTGTGTCCCATCTCTGTATTTCAAAGTTTAACACACTAAAATAAATACATAATCTTCTGAAACTTATTCATCGTATGTTGAATGCTTAAGTGATTAGTAAAATACAGAAGTCAATCTTTGTGCATTGTTGTAAATTAATATAAAATCACTCAATTATATATACGGAAACAAAAAATAATGATATTCACGTACAATGTTGAACTTATTTGATTAACTTTTATGAAGTGTAAAATCTGTGTTATATATAATTTGTAAATTTTGAATCTTTTGATTCATTCAATTGCACAAAAGTGAAGAATTATTGTTCCTTGTAAAACTGTGTGTGAAATTATTAGTAAATTCTTGGTCACCAAAATAAAGTTTTCGTTTTTTAAATAAATTTATCTGTTTTACACAAAAAAAGTTTTGTCATGTCATAATGTAATTTGACACTATTCAAAAGGGAATCGAAATGGTTTATTGAATGATTTTTTTCTTGTATCTTTAATAAATCTTGAAAGAGCTCGGTTCACTTCATGCATAAAATGGCCCTGAAGATATACCAATTAATTGATTAATACTTGATTTTCCATTTGAAGCATTAAAATAAAATAGAGACTTAGTGCTTTCATTTCCTATTAAAAATTGTCTACTAAAAGTCAATGTCTTGGAGAATTGGCTTTAGGAAATTGCAATGTTCTTGAACTTTAAGGTAAACAGGAATAATTGAGTACTTTCAGTGAAGAAAAATAACATCAGCGCACTCTCTGATCCAAAAAATAAAACATTTCTTTAATACCCAGAAACAGTTCTATTATTTAGTAGTTGCGACATTTAGATCAGAAGTTGCGCTCTTTATTACATTTTTACCAGTGAAATACTGTAATTTATTCATTGAATAAAAATGATATCCTGTCACGGTGTGAAACGTATATATTCTGGTAAATGTTATACTCGTAATTGACCTTGATAAAAACTTGCTGATGCGATCTATACCTCTGTAAACGATTACATTCTATCGTACATTATTTTTTTTTTCTTTACCGAGATAAAAATGTCAAGGTTGTTCACGGTAAAAATGTGGGGAATACCTTATTCTTCAAAAGTTTTCATCTTACTTCTACAGATTTTTTGTTAAAAAAATCTTTCCAAGGTCAAGGTCAAAAGCACGTGTTATCCTTTTGTTTTTTTCAAAAGGTGTGTAAAAATGCTGTTGTCTGATTGGATCAAAAATAATTACGTGTACTTGATGTACATTTATGGCCAAGGTTAAAGTTTTTCATAAGTACAAAATTCGCCAAGGTCAAAATGTCAAGGTTTTTGATATCCAATGAAAGGCCTTGCCACATAAAATACATATGAAAAGTATGAAGCTCTTGCCCTAACCATTCAAAAGATGGCCAAGGTTGAAATTTGCCTTCTTTAGCAAAGAAAATCATTTTAAATCATTATAATGATAAAGCGTCAAATGTTCTTGATAACATCTGAAAGGTCTTGTCACAAGGATTCACAAGGATTAAATTTCTTAAATGCAAATTAATATAGTCCTAGCCCTAACCCTTAAAAAATATGGTCAAGGTTTTGGAAATACAATTTGAAATATGAAAGTAGGCCAAGGTAAAGTTTTTCAAGATCAAAGGGTCAAGGTCAATTCATTGGTATCCAATGAAAGGTCTTTTTACAAAAAATAAAATATGAAAGCCCTATCCTTTACCGTTCAGAAGTTATGGCCGAGTTTAAAGTTTTTTTTTACAAGTACAGAAATCTCCAAGGTCAAGGTGAAAAGATCAAAGTTGTTGGTATCCAATGAAAGGTCTTTCAACAAAAAATACATATGTGAAGAATAAATATCCTGGTATTCACTGTTCAAAAGATATGGCCAAAGTAAAAGTTTGGAATTTTTGTATAAAAGTGGGTCAAACTCCAAGGTCAAGGTCAAAAGGTCAAATTTGGTGTTACCCAAAGAAAGGTCTTGTCACAAGGAATACAAATGTGAATACAAGTTGATGAAACAAGACTATCGAAGTTATTGACAAACAAGTTGTTGAAACAAGAATATCAGTAGTCTCGTTTGAAGTCATAATTTTGTAAGTTCTGTGGGCGATACAATGACCTTGTCAACAAAAACAATTTATCATTGAGTCAAATGCTAATAGGTAATTTTCATAGTAATTGTTAGTCCATTATTTATACGTAGAATTGTCGACGGATTTCAGTTATATCCCAATCATGACAAGGAGCACAAAGTGGGTGTGACCGGTAGGCAGGGGATGCTCACTCCTCCACGGCGTCTGATCCCACATATGATTTTAAAAGGTCCGTGTTTGCTCTGTTCCCAAATTTGTTTTTTGTTTATGGACTTTTGTGTTTGAATACTATTTGTTATCTCCATATCTTTCATTCATTTTATTTTTCTATTTTTTTTACAGACGTATTTTTAGATATTATGTTGAAATGTTAATGTTTATTTCATATTCAAGAATTAATTTTAGTTTTACTTTTTATGCCCCTATAATTGAAAATTCGTAGGTAATATGGTCTTTGCAGTGTCTGTCTGTCTATCTGTCTTGGGTCTGTTTATTCATAAAATATTAACTATGACTTTAATTTTTGATCGGTTAAAACTATGGATTTCATATCCCTGTGACGAAATTTTTCTCAGGGTATACTAGCATATTTAACCCTTGACAATGGTGTTTGACCCGCTTGCAAAAAATTATCAAACTTCTTTCTTCCACGGCTTTCGATTGGTTGTAGCTATTTGCTTTACTTGTATTTCGAAACTGATTGTTCTGTTAAGACCACTGTTCTTTGGGATTCAAGATATTTGAACCTGGGGTTTGACCCACTTTTAAAAATTATTAACACTGACCATAACTATTGAATATTTGACAAAGGGCCGTAATAATTCACAGTTGTATTTCTTGTAACAACCTTTGTCAGGATAGCAGAAATTTTGTCCTTTTATCGGTGATATTGGAGTTTTATCAATTATTGGAAAACTTAAACCAAATTGGACAAGACTTGATCATTCTTTGTGACAAGACTTTTCTTCGGAAACCAGAACTTGAACTTGGAAATGGATCTTCTTTTGTCAGACTCCAACCTTTGCCACAAATTTCGAACAATTATTGACAGGGTTTTAATACTTGGTACTTCACATATGTATTTCTTAATCTTATTATCATGCCTCCCATTTGGTACCTTATTTACTCTTCGATATTGACATATGACTTTGATCCAATTTTGGAATAAAAACCTTGGCCATAACTTTTAGATAGATTTTTATCTTATTTCACATGTATACATGGTTTTTATCAAGACGAGTCCTTTCTTTCTGTTTCTTCATTTTTGATCTCTTGACCTTATCCTTGGAGTTTGACAGGCAAATAAGGAACTTTAACCATAAGCTGATATACGGGGCATTCTTGTTTTACAAACAAATCTTCTTTCAGATAAGCAAGCGAGAGCTTTAATTCGGGTTGCCATGAACAGATGGGAAAAAGATACATGTATTAGATTTGTTCCAATTTCTGAATCTGAGAAAAAACCGGCATTTTACATCAAATTCTACAACTCCACTACGTATGTACATGTAGCTAGCATATCCTACTGATTTAGATTATCAAGCGTTCATGAACCACGACTGATTAAAATTAAAACTTACTTAATTTTATAAAAATATATTCATCCCATGAAAGTGTTACCTCGGTTTTCGGTGATCTTTATTTACTTGTACTATGAAAGACAAGAGTCAATTAGTTTTGGATGCCTTTGAAAATGTCCATAGATCCAAACTAATTTCAACAGATTATATTTTTGTCAAGCAAAATTAGTCCATAGAAAAATATTAATTCTACAACACAAAGATACTTAATTCAGCTTACTTTAATATGCATATGATTTCCCCCTTTTACATGGTTTAGTCATGAGGCAAGCAGATAATTCTACTAATCAAAACTGTTAACGAATAGCTGTTGCATTGCCATTTGATCTTTTCACATAATTATTATCATGCAAATATAATTACACGTAGTTAATTAGACCTGCATGTTTCCAAAGTTGTTTTTCAGATATCGGTAGAAGTGAAAAACAACATCCTCAGTTACTGGGGCTCAGTAAAGGTTGTATGTCTGTGAGTATTGAGTAACCCTTTGTAATTCTATTTATAGAACCGTCATATGAAGTGGTTTCCTGTGCTACTGACCATTTTATAATTCCCTATATTGTTTTGGATTCTAGATTCCTGTTATTCTACATGAACTTGGCCACGCTCTTGGAATGATTCACCCTATGTCACGTAATGACCGAGACTCTTACATTGACGTCAGAACTCAAAACGTTAAAACTGGCGCCGATCGAAATTTCATGATCATGAGAGAGAGAGGATATATGTATTTTACATTAAACGTGCCATATGACTACAAAAGCATTATGCAATACAGTCCCACGGTAAATATTTTTACTACATTCTTTAAACAGTACAGTGAGTAAGATTTATGCTAAACATCACTATATGCTGTAGAAAATATTTGCAGATATGGTCCTGGAATGGAAACCCTACCATGGTTACACTGAAACCGGAATACCAGTCCATATTAGGGAATGCTGATGACGTCAGTTTCTATGACAAGTTATATATCCATAGACGTTATCTTTGTGGCTGTAGGTAGTCAATAAAACCTAGATTGGCTAGAACATAGAAGAACCAATAATAATTACAGAGTTTACATCTTTTTGTGAAGATATTTTGATACATGGCGTTTTTTCTTCCAGGGGTTTGTACCGGGTACTGTGAGAACGGTGGGATAGTCGGAGGGAAGTCTTGTAAATGTATCTGTCCTGATGGTTATCATGGTAGTTACTGCGAGAAACGCCTACCGGGAGAAATAAAAGTGAGATTTTACATACCTTATATCTAATACTATACATATTTTTCAATTGAGATATTAGAATTTTTATTTTCGCATATGTGTATGCTCTGAGGGGTTGAATTAAAACAAATTATCAAAATTCACGTTAAAATTTAAATTGGAGATGTGAACTGGATGGATTTTA
>NW_026924996.1:0-25185 GCF_032062105.1 Saccostrea cuccullata
AGTCTGTCGGGAGAGAGATATGAATGGGTTTTTGTATCATTTTGTAAAATGTCTGCAGTGTCAGCTATCAGATAAAGCATTTAAGAAATGAAGGTTTTTGGAAATACAATAAACAAGCAGGGAAAAGAAGCCGTAAACTTGGTACCAAATAGGAATTGAAATGGAAGGCTTAAATCAGATGATGGGAGATGTGAGCTTGCTTCATGTAAACAAAAAATATCTTCCCTCAGGATTTTTCTCTGAAGAAATCTTCACCATCATTCTGTTTCTTAGTATTAAGGTTGTAAAATAAATATATATTACACACTGATGTCTTCTATTAAGACATAGAACAAAAGATCATGTCAAGGACAAGAGGACATTAATGGCTACTTCAATTTATACGACAACATTATGGTCAGAGGATGGAAGTAGTTTTTGTGATGTTGATTTGCCTGACCCATGTCAGAATGGACAAAGACTTCCTAAATTTTTTTACTGCTACCAACACAGACAATGGGATGCATAAACATGAAAAAGTAGATATATATAGTGCTGACATAATATTGAAAACAACTGCAGAACAGACATCAATCATAAAGTAACAGGAAAGACAGAGGTCTTGGAGCCAATAGTTTACCAATATCAGATCCACTGTCTTCAGAAGTTCAGAAAGCGTAGACTCAGAAAAACAACAAAACAGTCGCCTCAAGCAGTATAAATCGAGAACTCAGACAATGGGAATGTTATGATCACATCAAGAAAAATTTCTCCAGATGTCAACATGGTCAAGAAGTATAAGATCTGACCAATGTAACCTGCATATGAGGTCAAAGATCAAAGGTCAGGAATCTCCATTGTACATATCCATATCCATATCAAAACTCATATTTATAATTGAACGACTGGAATTACTGTGATAGAAAAATGCCCATCATATTTTGGATCCACCGACCACTGAGTATGATATATCAAAGTTCTATCTTCAGCAGATCTTGAACTCATTTTACTGCTCATCTCCAGCCATTGTTTTATTTACCATTTGGGGTTATACATGTACAAGTATAATAAATCAGATTCTGTCACAGATGAGCTACTTTTTAGCACTCCGATTGATGAAGTGTAATCATCATTGTCGGCTTCAGCTAATGAGTTCTGACAAGTGTAAGACTGCAAGGACAGATTAATGACAACTAGACAGGCTATATGACTACTGAAGGTACTGCTTCATGAAGTCTTTGGTGAGACTATATCTCAATTTGATTTCCTGAAATCTTACTTTTCAATAAAACTCTTTCATTCAAGTGGCTCAATCTCCAAACACCACTACATAGATAATATTATAGCCCAATCATCAAAATCATAGCATTTAGTACCTGATCATTACTGTAACAGTACAGTAGTAAACATATTACATCTGACGGTGTAATCTCCTTAGTACCTTTGGAAGATCAAGTTCATTGCTAAAAGTCTTGTGCATATGCCTATTGATATAAAAGGTATTCCAAAATTGTTAAATCAAATCTACGATACTTTATATAAAAAAAAAATTCTGCTAAATATCATACATGCCAAATAAAATACATAAGCAGTAATTTGTAACAGTCCTATCACTATAGATTCCTTCAGGATTTCTTCCTACACTAGCCCTAATCCTTATATAATGATAGTCTCTAGAACAGACCCTAAATCTGTATAATCTGATGTTCTAGTGGTTTGTTTGTTGTTGTTTTTCTGCTTGAATACTTAGGACACAGACCCCCCTCACTCTGTAGACTTGATTATATTCACTAAGGCAGGGAGTGAATGAACTCCCAGACTTTATAGTGGCTTCAACACGTTAAATGCTTTCTATTGTATCTGTTTCCAGTTGGTTAAATTCAAAAATAACCAATGGTAATCTATTCCATTAGAATCTAAAGCTGTCTTTAAAAGTACCTGAATAATCACTTCAGCTCTAAACACGTTAGTTCTTAATCCTTTTCATCAACACAATGATTTATCTAAGTTGTGAAGCTGAAGAATACAGACTGTCAGAGGTTTTTCTACTTTACTCATACAATGTATATATATTAAAGATTTCCAAATCTTATAGCATACATACTTTGATAAGCGAAAGCCAGACACATTGTCAAATATATGATCCTATACTAGATTTATAAGTCATTAAAGTGTAACTTTTCCTTACTTAATTCACTATATCTGCAATTAAACAGCAATGCAATCTAGGATGCACCTCAAATTTATACCATGGCGCTTTGTTCATTGTAAACCCATTCTTCATTTTTTTTTGTAAAGAAAGTTAAAGCCTTATTAATAATTTCAGTTACCTGTTGATTGCAAATAAGCTAATGAACTCATTATACTGCTGAAGTATCACACTTATCATTCAAATATATCTATTTTAACTAGCAAACACAAGGCACAACTTAACATACAAACACCATGCTGAACACAGGGCTGTATATCATAATAAGATTGAGAGACACCCTTCTGTAAGTCAGCAGCTTCTTCTTAAAACATTATTTGTATCTAGGTTTACAAAGTTCCATTTCCTCTCTGAATCTCTTCCTGCTTTACTTCAACAAGTAAAACATCTGACTGATAAAGACAACACCTGTGTAAGTCCTATCACGTATATACATGTATACAACACTGGTCAATCTGAGCATCACCTTACTTAAGGGAACATTGTCCGAGTTCTTTACCAGTTGGCATACATTCAGTACCAGATCAAAGTAACCTAGAAATACCACACATTTCTTACTGACAGCTGTACATCAGGAACATGCAGTTCTAACACAATATCTTACTTCTATTTCATGTCATGCAGGGAACAGCAAAAAACCTTTACTTCAACATGATCAATTCACTTCATATCCAAGTAAAAGTGAATGCTACTTGAACTGATATATGAGTTATCATAACTTTTCAAAACTAGAAGTAGAAAACAAATCAACAATTAGCAGTGATCTGAAAGTGCTGACAAGCAAGGAGACAAGGCAGTGATATCATTCTACCACAGACCTTTTTTTTTATGACCGTTGTCCAAAGTAAGAGAAGAGACCTGTCCATAACATTGCATGCAAATATGTAATGTTCTTCATATATATATACAAATCTCTTACTGTTTTTGACCTACCTTGCCATTTTCGTACCACACCACAGCATGATTCCTGGACAGAACTTTACAGTCGAAGATGCCGTTGTTAGAGGCGGGTCGAGCCCGGGCCACGGATCGCCCGATTTTGACGGGCTCTATGAGGGAGATGTGGCGCTCCTGGAACGGGTGGGAGTTGGGCTGACAGGACAGGATCACCACACTGGACATGGCCTCACGGAAGTCACTGCCCGGGTCTACTTTATACAAAATATAAACAGGGAAATCAGTATTTTTATAACTCTTAATGCAGTGGTGTAGTAATTAGCATTACGAAAAAAATGGACTGTTTGAAAATAAAGCTTAGCAGGACTTTTTCATCTATGACTTTTAAAAACATTGCTCATTTGTACTTATTGTCTGACTACAAATAGACTGAGAGATTTACTGTGTATTAGCTGTGCGTTGAATATCAGAAATGCTTTGTCAGTATGTGCGGCAGTGCCACTACTAATGCTGTAAATTCCCCACATATGAGATAAATTTTCTGGTTATGATATCAGGTTTAGTCATGATATGATCGGCTATAACATTAACAAAGGACCTCCCAGCCACTCTTGATGTTATATCCGGTGCCGGACAACTCACCGACAGACAGTTGACCGACAAAAGTGAAAGTCACCGACGCGTGCAAATTCACCGAATGGACAATTCACCGACTATATTGTCGGCGAGTAGAAATTCACCGACAATGGTTTTTACCTGTATGTTGATGTGTAGAGTATCAAGTGTTCAGATAATTTAAGTAACAGACTTGTCGAAATCTGTCGGTCCTGTCGGCAAGGCCGGTAAAAATTTGTCTGGACCGATAACATTTAAGAAATCGTCGGTCCAGATGACTGTTTGAAAAAAATTGAGCGTATTGCAAATTTAATAAAGGTCAGGATCGGGATGCGTAGTTAAAGGTCACAAACACAGAAAAAATGGGCGCGTACGCGGCATGTTGACGATAGCCAAGTAAATTTGTTAAAGGAAAGTCATAAAAACATGTCATTTATGTCTATGTTAAAGACTCTCTATCCCAAGAAAGGAAACTTGTTATATCAGTCCAGTCCAATACGAAAAATCGTAATATTACTAAAATTCGTAATATAAGCAATTTCTAACTCTTCTAAGAGTTACTTCCCTTTTTTCTGATACAACCTGCTTGTTATGTTTCATGAGAGATTATACGTCTCTGGTTTCATCAAATCATCATGGATATGCATGCATTTTCTTTGTTTTGATGCATTTGAACCAATTACATGCAGAGTCAGAGCCTAGTGAAAGTTGTACAAGTTAAATCCCGTAACACCTCTTTGTTGGAGATGAGGGTCCGATTTTTAGGGTAGACTTCGGGAAAAATATAGGGAATTCGGGGATTATAGATCACTATGACAAGTTCTAGGATACATTGAAGTTTTATGGAAAATTGTTCCTATCCCTGGGAAAATTCTTATATAAGAATAATAATACAAAATTTTCACTCACCCATTACTATTGTTACTTTCTTCTTGCATTTTCATACTTTTCGATAGACGTCACCGACCGAAATGACCACGTGATACTAGTACCATTGGGGCATAATGTATTTCTGATGTCATACTTTCCTTAACATCATTAATTTCTTTCAATGCTTAATTTTGTCTTACATTACGAAAACTCATAATATAGTCTCTCGCAACTTGCTATATTACGAGTTTTCGTAATTTAACTATATTACGAAAAAAAGTAATATAAGAATAATATTACGATATTCTGTAATATTACGATTTTTCGTATTGGACTGGACTGTTTATTGAAGGCTGTTGAAAATAATAAAGGGCATTTTGGTGCTGTAATTATGTGACTTTCTCAGCGTCAAAATAAGGTACAAGTATTTGGTCTGACAAAAGTTTGACTGGTCCGACAGAACATACGACTTTGTCAGACCAAATGTCTGACAGTGAATAATTTAATTTTAGTTGTAACAAGTCATTTGATTGGTTAAACGGTTTTATCCATTTTGTATAACATAACTTGCCTACGTCACAATGAGTTGCGTCAAAAACGTATTACTCCGCTTGACGTTAATTTTAAAATAACGCTCAATTTTAAACCTTTTTCCGGAGGAGATATTATCTCATTGTCTACCCTGAAATTAAATTATAAGGAATGAAGCTTATTTCAACTTATGTTATCCGATATAACATAACTTGGGACAGTTTACGCTTTCTTATAAACCGCTTCGCGGTTTATAAAGCGTAAACTACCCCAAGTTATGTTATATCGGATAACATAAGTTGAAATAAGCTTCATTCCTTAATTCAAAAATTTCGACAAGTCTGAGTTATATAAAAAGCAATGTTTTCTGTGTGTTTTTTTTTTTTTACATAATTATATCAACAACAACTACATTAAAAGCACTAAGGATACTAGCAGTTATCATTACATGGTAAATATTATATCATAATTAAGGATGGGTATCGCCAAAAATTTCGTATCGCGATATATCACGATTTTCCCCCCAAATATCATGATATTTTTACAAGCAATTTTTACAATGATTTTTAATGAATTGTCTTTATTTTTCTTAAAAATGTGCTAAAAAAACAAAATTTCACTTTTTTGAAATTTTTATGTACATAAAATTAATCATGTTTGGATGGTAAGATGCCGTTCTTTTCACCCTTTTTCAACATTTTTAGACTTTCTATAATTGTAATTTGAAAGATTGAACAAATAAATGAACAATTTCTGGACTTTATAATATGTACCTAAATACCGGTATTTAGGTCTCCGTATCACGATACGTTTCACGCAACAAAAAATCGCGAGATACCGGCATTCCGATATAATCGCACATCCCTAATTATAATTAATTATGGAATGTGGTGTTATCAACTATACTACATGTACTATATTACTATGAAATTTAATTTTGAAGTTAGAATACTGTCCGTGTACTTAAAATAGCTCACTTCATATTTTAGCTGCTTTTGCACCAAGAACAATGCACTTATTCATGAATACCACTAACAAATCATAAATAAATACAAAACCAAAACATGGGCATATGTAGGCTTAATTCACGATTATGCCAAAAACTCCATACCCAGTAATTGCACTATTAAATTTTGAATATACACCAATTTATGTACAGTATGTTGTTTGATGACAAAAGCCCTGCACAGCCATACTTTAATTACTAACAAGATTCTGTGCTATAACTCACACTCATTCATCCTACTCTATATGTTAGTCCTATTGGAGCTTCTTGCTGTGAATTCTGAATAATAATGATAAATATAAATGTTATTAATTAATGAACATTATGGTCACTGACGATCAGAAGTCAGTTGCTCTCGATTATATTTGATAACTGATAACAACAATATTATTTTCTGTTTCCCTTTTCCGAAGTATAATATTGGTTTTTCTTGATGCAAGCACTTCTATATTGCTTAATAAAAAGGTGAACTTATTATAAATTTCATTAATTAAATGGTTTCATGTATTTTTCGGCAAGCCTGAGAAATTGGGTCATTTGCGACAACCTATAGCGGACCTTAGCATTTAATCAATGCAATACATCATTACAGGATACTGACTGATTAATTAACACTTGTTAATGAATTTGTTTACTTCAGATGTGATTGGAGACATTTTTCTACAAACTAGATACTGTCTAGATACAAAGTTATATTGAACCAAGTATCAAGTGGTGACAGTTTCTGAATTCCTGATCAAATATAATAAGATGTCAACATGATGCTATCTGCGGGTGTAACAATACAGATGATACTTCAAACAAGTCACTTGGGCTGTATCATAATGATATTGATACATACGAACATATTTCACCGTTGTTATTTTAAAATAATTTGATTTTCTTTAGCTCTTTATTAGATAATGAAAGGAAAAGTTTCCATATACTTTTTTTTACATATGCATCATGTCTCTTAAGTTTTTGTCCCCACATCTAGAACAAGCATCTGATAAATACTATAAAAGTTCTAGACTAGTGCATCAGAACTTAAGTCTTACCAGGTCCAGCACAATCTCTTGATTAAAGCTGACATGAATTCTTAAAAACGCAACATTTTCATCTATGTACGACTTGTTTCATACCAACTATAGCCGTATTCCGCCATATTTCTTTCAGATACCTTGTCTCATTGTAACGATGTATACCCCAATGCGCTCGTTACACTTGAATGATTTTTTGGATTGGCTATCGACTCGTGCACATCTCCGATGGTAAAGCATATGAGAACACATGAGGTGATCAAGACATTTCAAAAACAAAATAAATAACATAATAATTATATTTTTGAATGATATTGATTTGAATCAAAAAAAAAATGCAAGTTTGGAAGAGAAATTTAGATGCATGAGTACGTATTTTTACAGTGCGCCAATTTATGCAGAATAAACTTGAAATAAAAAGCAGTAAAATTTGCAAACACATTTTGAAATTATATCATTTGAATGGAACAAAACAACCAACGTCTTTGATTTGCAGGTCCTAGGCAATTGATGCATATCGAGAAAACGCATCGAACGCTGTAAACGTACCCATACCTGGTAATAAGGTTACTGCATCGGTTTGAAGATGTGCACAAGTCAAGTGAAATACACCCTGAATTCCATTTATTGAAACATGCATCACAAAAAAGAAATAAACTCCATAAAAGCCAATAGTAAACACACTGTCATTACTCCGTACACACTAGCACGACGATACACTTAGTCCGTGCTGATCAGATTTTGGTCAGGGAAAATATCAAAAGTGGAAAGAGAAGTTATTTGGTATTTGCGCGGCTGAAGGGGGGGGGGGGGGGGGGGGGTTATTATAACTGATGTTCATAAGCTATAATTGTGAATTGTTTATCTCCATGTAGTTCTAATATACATTCTATACAAAGTCATGTATATATAGTCTGCAGTTGGTTTGCGTCGCAAAATTCATTTGTCAATTATAACTGATAATTTTAGTACTAATCTCAAATCTAAACAAAGTAATTTGATGTACGGCTATAATTTACTTCAAATATTAAAAGCAATTAACCAGAATACAAATTTTTATGTGTACATCTATACATTCTTTAACACATACACACACGGAGAAAGGCCATCCCCTGTTCAGATTGACATTTAGGCATTTGATTTTTTGGACGGGGGGGGCATACAAAAATAATTGGCATGACCGTTATTTAAATATTCTTGGAAGACAGACATTTCTGCCGAATTCAGTTTTGAGATTTTTTTAAAATGTGTCACTCCGACCACAAAGTATGTGCATTTTGAGGAATGTAACTGTTTTATAATTATGTTGTTACAGGAAATATTTCGAGATTTCAGTACCCCGGCCTGATAGTCTAGGTATTTTTTTTCTATATATAAATAATTTCTGTAGGTGAATTTGGGAGATAATTTTAAAAGCTAGGGTAGGGATACTTGACACTGGTTGAATACGGATAATTATTACTTATTCTTTTGTATATTGAACTCTCTCTCCCCCTCTCTCTCTGTCTTTCTGTCTGTAACTACCCGTTGGGGCAATGATGGGTATAAAATCCTACGCACTTTGTGCTGTATCATTTATTATGCCTTAGGACAGACCAAGGATTTTTTTCAGGAGGGATGTCGAAACTTCATAAATTGAATAATAATTTTACTTTGGACAGGAAATTAACCCAAACGCCCAAATTGAAAGAGAAACTAGACGTACATGTATTATGAGCAATGAACTCACTAAATGATACCCCCTGCCTCCCATATGGTTATAATGGCAAAGTCCATACTTCGCTAAACCCATACGTGTCAGATCAAAAAGTAAAATAGGAGATGCATAATGGTAATATGTAATATTAAACTTAAGATTCTTTGAAAGTTTCATTAAATTACTCTAAGTGGTGTAAGAGGATTTGCAGATAAGAGATGGGTACTCCAAAGCGTAACAGACAGACGAACGGACATAATGATTACCCCCCACTTTTCAGGCTGGGGATATAATAAACGTGAAATATAAATCACAGGAATGGGAACATTGGGAACTTTCTGGAATACTTTCTCAAACGTATGTGTCGAGCTTGGACAATAGACAAGAGAATTTTTAAAAAGCTATAGTTTTAGGTAGAATGTGGAATTCTCACGAGGAGTTTACTCACTCTTCCTATATGCTTTTTTCTCATAATCATTAATTATTTATGTCTAGAAATTTAATTCACATCAAATTCTATTATCATTATCATTGTACCAAAGAATCAAACTCGTTTAGTATACCCCACGCGTGAGGTATAATGTTTTTGACCCGTCAGTCAGTCCTTTTTTTTTTTTTTTGGTCAGCGCAACTTCTCATAAACCACTGCACAGAGTTTTGACTTTGCAGATATTCATATGAGACAATGTGTGTGTAGATTTGCACATCACCAGAAAATTCCGAATTCTTTATTTTTCCGGGAATTTCCGCACTTTTACATTTAGATTTTGGCCATATCTTGAATATAGAGGTGAGCAATTTGTTAGCGCAACTCCTCATAAACCGCTGCACACACTGATTTTCGTCAAACTTTGCAGATATTTAGGACACAATGTGTATAGATGTGCATATTACAAGGAAATTACGATTCCTTAATTTTTTTCTTGGAATGTTTAGCACTTCGACTTTTGGGGGAGCGTGGGGTATGTGAACATGTTCAATTTTTCTTTCATAGTGCATAAAATTATAAATAACTTTAAATTAAATTATATTAGGTCTAATAAAGCCAATACATAGTATTTATTTGATAATAATTGATCATTAAGAAATCCAATCTGTTTCAGACGTTTTTCTTACATTATTTTTATGAGAGTGTTATGCATGTTTTATCCCCCCCCTTATATCACGGGAAAATATCTTCAAAAGGTGAATGATACATAATAATGCCTGCTTTTTTTTTTTAATGAATTTGATGAAGTTAAACCATGTACTTAATCGTAAATTTTATTTACAACATGTACAGACAAGAGTAATGTTTATTTTTGAAAAAATTACTTGCATTTTTTTTTTCAATCAACCCCACTGAGCTTTCAACCTTTGATATTTTCCCTGACCAAATAAAATGATCGGCATGGGCCACGTGTGTCCAAGCATCTTTTACTGTTGAGTTAGGAATGGATTACATGACTTCTGAGATGCATTTTTCAATAAAAGTAAAATAGGATAATTCTTCGACATGTGCACATCCCTTTAGCGATAGCAGTAGTCAGGTAAATGTTTTTATCACTGCGTTTGACGCGTTTTCTCGACCTGCATAGGTGTTTGATGTACATGTATGTATTCCGTGTTAGTTTATTTTTTATATTGCAGCAAATGCATTCAAAAATAATTTAATTCTCGGTATAGTTCTATTTTTTGTCGAATTTTTACTTTTCAAACATGCATTTGGTCAGTTTATGGATTTCTAAAAACTTTGTTATCGGAGATGTGTACATGTCGACAGTCAGGCTAGAAAATCACTCAAGTGAAGCAATCGTACAAGGCTATATATAGCAGGTACAGGTGACCAAAATTTTCCGATTAAATATGGCGGAATCGAAGAAATATGGCGGACAAAGGCGTACAGGAATGTAGTAAGTCGTACAAAGATGAAAAATGATGCCTTTTTAAGAGTTCATGTCAGCTTTAAGCTATATAGCTTTAAAAATCTATATAGCTTTATTAAGCTATTCAAAATAGCTTGATAAAGCTATTTATATGCAATTTTTCACAAAAACGTTTTTTGAAAGAAATAAACAAAAAGTCGCAAATATTTGACTATTCATATATGTACTATGGACTATCAAAAATGCACCCTGAATCATAGAAAGTTCTAACATTGCTGCTGTTGAATACTTTTAAGCAAAATATGAATTTCCATTGTTTGAATAACTGTTTGTGCGGTGAGGCGTGGGTAAGTATGATTGCTTCTCATTGTGCTGAACTGTTACTAATCAATTATCCTGTTGGCCATAACTGGCCTCCTTTATAATTTCATTCAAGAAATAACTGTGTGGTCACTCATCAATAGCCCCAAAACTTTTAAAACTTTGAGTACAAAGTCTCTCAAGGAGACGCAATTTGGTGAGTGATTTTTACATGCATTGTATTCAGAAGAGTACAAAGTTTAATATTTCCACTGCACTAAGGTGTGACTTTTTGCACATGTTGAAAAAATAACACATTTGAGAAAAAAGTCTGACAAAATAGCTTAATCAAGCTATTCTGAATAGCTTAATAAAGCTATATAGCTAAATCAAGCTATATAGCTTTATCAAGAGATTGTGCTGGACCTGATTTCTGTAAAATTACAAAGACTCTATTTACAAAATTTACTTAAATGTTTGCTTCAAGTATATAAAGAAAAAAAACCCATCTGTTATATTATTGTAAAACTTTGACAAAAGTCCTCACCTGTTGGATTACTCATGTTCTAATTTACATCCATTTGCAGTTTTACTTACAATACGTACAAAAAACACATATTCTAACAAGAAGAAATTAATTAATTGTGACATCGATTAGCGTAAGATTAAGAACAATTTTGATTTTCTTGTATAAGTCAGGAAATGAACAAAAGTCAACATCAGTAAAAACACATCCTGGTTCAGTGATAATTAAACCCGATGCATGTTCTTCATCAATGCTGATTCGTAAAAATACTGTTACATTTACAGAAAAAACTAAAATCATTCAGAAATAGCGAAGAATCGAAGGTATTTACCTTTCATACTCATCCTTCGGAACTACTCAAGTCTTCAATAATCCGCCATCTTGAATTTTTCCTGAAGAAAATCTCTAAGCAAAAGCACAAATTCCAAATTTCAATGTAGAAAATAGGAGCCTAATTCACAAGTCTAGATCACAATATTCTAGAAAATATAAATAATTCACAAGATTATTTCTAACTTAGTCAATTTGCGCTTTAGCGCAAAAAAGAACATATTATTCGTTCCGGAAAACGGTTGACCTAAAAATATCAACAAAGAAGGTGAAGGTCATCGATTAAAAATGGCAGCTGTGGAAGATGATATTCCACAGAGAGAGGTTTCCCTGCCGCGAGAGGAGTCCCCCACCTCCCCCACCGTCCTGCCGTGGGACAAGTTCTCAAACTGGATTCATTGTGCGTGTGTTGTCACGTTCGATTTGGAGCTGGGACAGGCGATGGAGGTAAAATAGACCATCAGCTGATTATCTTTGTTGACATTCTTTTTATTTTTAAAACACATCAAATGGGTATTGCCTACTAATCGGACTTGTGTTTATGTAACAGTTTATTGATAAAATCATTAAAAATTAAAAGTATATATGTAAAAACATATATTTTATGATTGCAGAGTAATTCCTGAAATATTTAAAAAATAAAAATATTCAGGAGGCCTAGTTACTAGTTAGAATTTATAAACCAAAAGACAAGAGACCTGACCATAACTAACTCATTAAAACCTCAGTTTAGATCTATAAGTTTCTACCTTGCATTAAGATTTTGACTCTCATTGTTAAAGGAAATCATGTATTTATTTTGAACAGTGATTCTTTGTTACATAATCATTGCAGTTGTATGTACTAATTGATAATGTTAATATCCCATTTCAGTTGATTTATCCTGGTCACGTGAAGCTGACAGACGTAGAGGTAATCCTATCTATCAGCTCCTTAGAACAATATTTCACTGTTATCCTTTGACTTTCAGTAAGGAGTGGTATTCTTGAGTCTCGACGCTATATATTCTTAGCCTCTGAAATTTACAGTCTTTCATTCACAGTGACTGTTGAAATATACATGGGATAGAAATTTCAACAAAAAGCAAGATCTAATGATAATGTTTCTTGTGGCAAAGAGGTGTGTATTAAGTTACAAGTCTTACCATTGTCAACAACAATTTAAAGTTGCAAATGTTAATTATTATTATTTTCTTAGGCAATTAGAATCTATTTGCCATTTGACAGATGCTAATAACGTAGGGTAAAGAATGCCTCACCTTAAGTAACTGAAAGTCCAAGGATGACAGAGAATTGTACTACAACCGGTAGTTTTGTTATTTCAAAAAATACATGTATAGTCCAATTTTGACTTTTTTGTCCATCAAACAGTCTTCTGTGCTTTCAAAGAATTCCTTGAGGAAACTTAATGCAATTAAAATTAAAA
This sequence comes from Saccostrea cuccullata, assembly GCF_032062105.1. NCBI lineage: Eukaryota > Metazoa > Mollusca > Bivalvia > Ostreida > Ostreidae > Saccostrea > Saccostrea cuccullata. The sequence continues at coordinate 13,269 of NW_026924996.1, forward strand.
GATAATATTTCACTATAATTCTTTCATGACAGAAGATTAAAGATATTATAATTATTTTAGAACAATATTGATTTAATAATTATATCTAACCATATGTGTCAAGTGTTGTAATTATTCATGAATATTTCATTTTTAATATAATAGATATTTTTTCTCCTTTTTTACAGAAAACAAATATCTGTTACCTGTCCTTTCCTGATTCAAATTCAGGTACACTAGCAACAATAATTCCCATGATTACTGGCTATATTATGAATGCTTAAAGTGATAAGGGTTCTAATGCAGAAAAAATACATTGTATTATAATAGATGACTGTATTATATGTAAAATAATATATGATATTTATCATCTAATTTATTAGAATACTAAATTAGTAAATTGTATTTTGTATTATATGCCACAGTGTTTTATGTATCTGACAGGGTGTATGGGGGACACACAGTTCCACTGTTGTATAATAATGTCACAAGGTACTATATATCTGACAGGGTGTATGGGGGACACACAATTCCACTGTTGTATAATAATGTCACAATGTTTTATGTATCTGACAGGATGTATGGGGGACACACAGTTCCACTGTTGTATAATAATGTCACAATGTTCTATGTATCTGACAGGGTGTATGGGGGACACACAGTTCCACTGTTGTATAATAATGTCACAATGTTCTATGTATCTGACAGGGTGTATGGGGGACACACAGTTCCACTGTTGTATAATAATGTCTCAATGTTTTATATATCTGACAGGGTGTATGGGGAACACACAGTTCCACTGTTGTATAATAATGTCACAATGTTTTATGTATCTGACAGGGTGTATGGGGGACACACAGTTCCATTGTTGTATAATAATGTCACAATGTTCTATATATCTGACAGGGTGTATGGGGGACACACAGTTCCACTGTTGTATAATAATGTCACAATGTTCTATATATATGACAGGGTGTATGGGGGACACACAGTTCCACTGTTGTATAATAATGTCACAATGTTCTATATATATGACAGGGTGTATGGGGGACACACAGTTCCACTGTTGTATAATAATGCCACAATGTTCTATATATATGACAGGGTGTATGGGGGACACACAGTTCCACTGTTGTATAATAATGTCACAATGTTTTATGTATCTGACAGGGTGTATGGGGGACACACAGTTCCACTTTAGGATCAGACAGAGCCCTGGGAGAAGACAGTTACCCAAGTCAAAGTTCCACAAGGACTACCCCCACCAGCTACAGGTAGGACCCCTCCCCCACACCACCCTATCCTAACCCCACCAAACAAATACAGGTAGAACCCCCTCCCCCACACCACCCTATCCCCACCCCCTCTAACAAATACAGGTAGGACCCCTCCCCCACACCACCCTATCCTAACCCCACCAACCAAATACAGGTAGGACCCCCTCCCCCACACCACCCTATCCCAACCCCACCAAACAAATACAGGTAGGACCCCCTCCCCCACACCACCCTATCCTAACCCCACCCAACAAATACAGGTAGGACCCCCACCCCCACACCACCCTATCCTAACCCCATCCATCAGCTACAGGTAGGACCCCCTCCCTCACACCACCCTATCCCAACCCCACCCAACAAATACAGGTAGGGTCTACCTTATGGGTCCATGCGTTTTTCAGAGAGGATTTCTAATGAAGTATATAATTGCAAAGAGGGGTCTGGAATATAAAAAAAAACTTTATTGACTTGCAGAGATAATGACTTAAGGGCTTTAAATTTTTTATTTCTAAAATACCTATGTGTTTCAAACTTCATAACTGTAAGCATAATATGTCAAAATTAAATTTCTTGCAGTAGTTCTATGGATATTATGCATGAACTTATATAATACAATTTAAAGAAACCAAATATCAGATGAATGTATCTACCATTTAAAGATAATCTTAGGACTTCCTACATGTATTTAAAGTAGCATGACAGAGATTCAGTATTGCTGAATTGCTGATTAAGTTCACAAGTAATCGAGAAAAAATATTTCAGACTACATTGTCCTTTATGTCGTTCTGCAAAACTTTTAAGTAAATATATGCTGTGAAGTAAATATAAAAATAGAATGATAGACTGTAGATTTTGTGTATTTCAGACAGACAATGGATACCTTTATGGTTTTGTGTATTTTCGCCAAACCAAGGACAAAAGTATAAAGAGAGGTTATTTCCAGAAGGTGAGTGGTTCATAATCATGTCAAATCAAGTGTTACTTATCATATAAACAAAGAAAGGGGTTGAGGACACAAGTAAGTAAGAGACATGAATTGACCTGTAATTATATACCTTGTAAAAAAAGCCATTTCATTATGTTGCATTTCCAACACGTAAATGTGTGTTATGTAATGCTTCCTTCATTCTGTGGTTTTGATGTTTTTCATTCCTGATGACATTTATTCTGTGATCCGTCACTGATAACATGTACTTCTTCTCTCGTTTCAGTCCGTGGTGCTGGTTTCTAGGCTTCCCTTCGTGGCCTTGTTTAATCAGTTAGTCAGTATTATTGCTCCAGAGTACTTTGATAATGGAGAGCCCAGTCTAGAAGCAGGTAATTTTATACATCTGTAGATCATAATTACTTTGAATTACTTACCTAATGAGTGTCAGAATATTCTGGACATTCATGTGGCCATAAATTACAATATGCATACAAAATGAGTGGCACACCTTGTGAGTTTTTTCATGTTTCAAAATAAAAATGTGAAATACAGAGACATCTGTTTCAAACCCTACACCAGAAGTGTGGACACCTAGGATTTGTACATAAAAGTAAATAAGTGTTTTTTATTTTTCTGTACCATTTTAAATTTTTACTAGAACAATTTTTCAGAGCAAGTCCTCCACTGATACAATTTAGTACGGAAGCCTTCATCTATGACATCCCATAGATATTTAAATATCCATCAATGAAATCAGTACATGTATTTATTTTTAGCCTGTCATGACGTAGATCAGTGGCCCTGTCCACTAGGGGGAGACACAGTCAGTCTGCCGATATTTGGGAATGTTTTACAGGTACGTTTTATTCAACATTATCATCTGCTTCAAAGGGAATGCACACCAAAGGTTAGTCAACTTTTGAACTTCATTCACACATTTCTCACATGAATTATTTATGTATTTGAAAGCAAGGAAATAAGGCACTATTCCTCATACTTTGGGGCACTTGTTTTCCCAGAAAGAAAGGACACTCAAGTATCATCAGAGTTCTTGAAATCTTTTTTCAACTGTCAGTCATTTGGACTGACTGCCACAGGAAGTTTGTCGGTCCAGACAGATTTTTATCAGTCCAACAAAATAATTAAACATAATTTCAAGAAGATTAAAACTGTATTTGAATTTTATTATCATTACATTTCGCACCCTCCGTCATATACACACTGCATACTTCATGCGAATTAAATCATCGTATAACAAATTTCGTTGAATTCTCGGGGGAGGTCAATTTTCTTCATAAGTTTTTAATCTACTTCGATTTTTCTCACCTGGCTAATACCTTATCGTTTTCAAAAACTTGTTAAAACAATTAATAAATCAGTTTGGTACTTGCGTTCATCGAAGAAGCCATTACGAGATACTGAAAAGTGTTTAACAGATTATGATTGGTCGGTTATAGGGAATTCGTACGAAATTTAGTCGGATTTTCGCAAGTTGCTTTCTCAACATCTACCGGTCATTTGGACTGACACAGAACGTAAAGTGATCGGTCCTTGGTTGTTTTTATCGGTCTTGCCGACAGAACCGAAAGATTTCAAGAACTCTGATCATGAGAAATTGTGCCTTTTAATATCTCATGCACAAATCTACAAAAGTTACACATTGCATCTCTTATATTTGGAAATTAATGTTAACATACATTGAGAATTTTCAAATAGATTTTAGGATTATTCCCTTTTCGATTTTTGTTGTTGTTGGTTTTGTTTTAGTAAAAATGAAAGTTACTGTACAATATTTCATTTAAAATGTAAAATTTAGTTGCATTTCTGCACAAATTTTCTTTTAAGTACTCTCAATTTATTGCCCCATTGTTTTACTGTTGTCAGTTTCTGTGTTGTATACTTCGATGTAGTCAGTTTTTATTATTGTGTACATAGGTCCGGATCCCCTCGCGGACAGATAAACTCCTGGACAGAGTTCCAGTGAAAACCACCGCATCTGTAAGTCTGTCCCCACTACTGTCAGCTGTGTTGTAATCTCTGTGTGGTTTTTTGTTGTTACTCAAATGATTATAGAAACATCGTATATTTTATTATTTATACACTATTTAATTTAAAATCACATTTTTTTTTATTACCATAATTCTTTTTTTGAATTCATTTCATTTTCATCACATTTGTAATTGTAAGAACTGTTTTCTTGCTTTTGGTTTGAAAATTTCTTTTTTTTTGGGGGGGGGGTTTCTTTCTATTTTCCAGGTTCTAACCTTAAATGCTAAATGCTTATGGAACTTGAGAATTATGAATAAATTAATTTTATGTTTCAGCCTGTCTTACCAGCACCCACCATCTTGCCATCTCTGTATGAAATTGACATTTTCAGGTAAAGCTTGCAAGGAAAAAAGAAAATCCCTTTTACTTTGCAAAAGTATTCTGGAACTGAAATATAATAATCATAGTCAAATTAAAAATATATATTGATCTTCAAGAAACAAGATAGAATTTTGTGTTTTAAGAACTCCTCAGGCACATATATTAGCTACAAGTTTACAATTATTTCTGACATGTCTACTTTTACTTTCAGTTCCTTCCAGACCATACTTCCACATATACAGATGTTATGGGAGCTAGTTCTTTCAGGAGAAGTAAGGGATCAATTAAGTCATTTATATATTATACTTACACACAATATCAGTGAAATTAAAGGGGCACCTAACCTGTCTCCATTTTATTTCAGCCTTTGGTTGTCATGGCAGCTTCACCTTCTGTGACCTCAGCAGCTGTCCAAGCCTTGGTCAGGTCAGTTACAAAGACAGAGGTCAAGGTCATGACTAAAAATACCATGACAGAGAGAGACTAGATATTCAGACTTTATTGATCAGCTGTTATACAGTGTATTTTACTTTCAGTTTAATTGGTCCACAGAAGTATTGTTGTGATTACAGACCCTACTTCACGATTCACGACAGCGAATTCAAAGAGTACACAACAAAAACTCAGGCCCCGTAAGTCTGTATTTAATAACCCTGTATTTTTATAAATATCAGAAGAAAAATGTTTAAGTGCAGTGTTCTTGTATTCTTAAATGATAAATAGCAGCAAGCTGCAAAATTTATAAGTGGAATAATATTATATTTCATAATAGAATTAGGAATTCATAACTAAATGTGCTATATTGATTTTTTTAATAAAATATTTGTCAGTGTCATGTAATAATTTTTTTGAAGATTTGTAGTCTTTTCTGTATTTCAGGCCTTCTGTTATACTAGGTGTCACCAATCCATTCTTCGCCAAAACACTGCAGCACTGGCCTCACATTATAAGGATAGGAGAAATGATGACTCAAGGTACAGTGTGTAAATATCTTGGGGGGGAAACCTGGATCCACCAGAAAATCTATATACATTATCAAATTAATTGCTAGATCCACTCTCACAGCTACTTGCCTGCATTCACTTATCAAGTTATACCATGCAACTGTGAAGTCACTGATTTTCAGGAGGGGTGTTAATTTTTGTTGTTTTTAGCTCTACTGGTCAGAGACCAGAAGAGCTTATGCGATAGTAATGCATCCGGCGTCCGTCCGTCTGTCCGTCTGTCTAGCTGTCTGTCTGTCTGTCCGTCTGTCTGTAAACAATTTTTCAAAATGCTACTCCTCCTACAGTTTTGGTCTGATTTCAATATAACTTGGCACACAAGTAGACTACACTAAGATACATAAAATAGTGCATCGGTTTTTGATTTCGATGAACGGTGGTGCCATGGTTACTAAAAATAGAATTTTATGTGAAATTCCTTTAAAACGCTACTCCTTTTACAGTTTTGGTGTGATTTTAATTTTACTTGACACACAAGTAGACTACACTAAGATACAAAAAATAGTGCATCGGTTTTTTATTTCGATGAACGGTGTTGCCATGGTTACTAAAAATAGAATTTTATGTGAAATTCCTTTAAAACGCTACTCCTTCTACAGATCTGGTCTGATTTCAGTATAACTTGGCACACAAGTAGAACTACACTAAGATACATAAATTAGTGCATCGGTTTTGGATTTCGATGAACCGTGTTGCCAGGGTTACTAGACATATAAATTTCTGTAAAATTTCATTAAAACTCTACTCCTCCTACAGTTTTGGTCTGATTTCAATATAACTTGGCACACAAGCAGACTACACTAAGATACATAGAATAGTGCATCAGTTTTTAATTTCGATGAACGGTGTTGCCATGGTTACTAAAAATAGAATTTTCTGTGAAATTCCTTTAAAACGCTACTCCTTCTACAGTTTTGATCTGATTTCAATATAACTTAGTACACAAGTAGACTACACTAAGATACATAAAATAGTGCATTGGTTTTTGATTTCGACGAACGGTGTTGCTATGGTTACTAAAAATAGAAATGTCTGTGAAATTCCTTTAACAAGATACTCCCTCTACAGTTTTGGTCTTATGGCAATGGTTTCTTTTCTCATTCTTTGTTATAAGTACAAACCAGTAGAGCTACAGTCTCGAGAGAGACTTCTGTTTTTTTGGGGGGGGGAGGTATGGAAAGACCCACAAATTCAGGACCACCATGAAATGTAAAATTTCGTATGCAATAGTACTAAACATTCCCCAGCCACAAAATCAAATACCAGCAAAGTAATTTTTTCTTTAAACCTGGAAAATTTGACCCCACAACAAGAGGCTTATGGGTCACATCGCTCACCTGAGCACATTGGCTAGGAATAAAGCAAAAATCAGTTCAGTATTGAAGAGTTTACATGGAATGAAAAGGGGTTATTGAAATAGTTATTGAAAAGAGAAGAAGTTTATCATGATTAGGAACATTATTATAACAGGGACATTTTTGTGGTTGAAGTATACAATATTCAAAAGAGGTTTGTGGAAAATTTAATCTCAAATGATTTAGCACACAACCTGTAGTATTCCTGGACATATATCTGATAGGTACATAATATCAGCAAATTAAGCTTTACAGATGCCACATATCAGACTGAGAGTAGTCTACATCAAGGCAGACCTTGGGAAAATATCAAACACAATTTGATATTCAGCTTTGACAAAACGTGGAATACAGCTACCAATATGTATGAACAATCTTCATGTGAATGCAAACTTGATTGAACTACCCTTATAATGCTAAACCATACCAAGCTATACAATACAGAAACATCAGTGCAGGTATTTGATTTTCATCACTTGTCTTTTCATCGGATAAGCAAGAAACAGATTGTCATTTGTATCTGTACACAGTCCCCACGGTGAGATCACTCCACAGTTTATGTAACGGAGGAACTGTCCATCCTGGTCTATGATGTGGAGACAGTTATTGATTTGATCAGTTGTAAGGATGTGACCCTGACTGTCTGTGGTGATTCCTCCTGGATTGAATGGTTCATTGTTTGGAGTAGGATCATGTCCAGTGTACCTGAATCTGAGTTTCCCGGCCTGATTGACCACCACTACCTCTCCAATTCTACTCTCAGACACACAGATATCCAGATTCCTGTTCTCCGCTAGATATCTGTCATGAAGACCAGTCGAATAGAGAGGTTTACCTTTATCATCAAACTGAATGGTTTGTTTCTCTGTGGATCCAGAGTAACGGGCAACTTTTGATTGTTTGCTATCATCACTGTGCATGATAACCAGGAGGTCACCAGAGGAGGTACTACAGACACCTTGAGGTCTCCAGTTCTGTAGTCTGATCACCTCCTCTATCTCCTCATTCTTCACAATGTTCACAGTTCTATCACCATTATCAGTATAAACTAGATCTCCACTTGGTGTCACTGCTATGTCATATGGTGGTTTTCCTGACTTGGTTGTAATTGACTTGAGTAGTGATCCCTGATTGATGCTGTAGAGTTTCATGACATCGTCATTTCCTCTTGTCCAGATTTCTTCATCACTCAGACAGGCCACATGTGCAAGGTATTCTTTATACCCAGTGTCTATGGTGGTGACAGTCTCTGGTTCATCAAGCAGTTGTTTGACTGGAGGAGAGGATCCAGCTTCTTTTAAAGTCATGCCTCCTGGGGGTAGGGTGGGGCTACAAAATAACAAAGGAGAAATCTGTTAAAGAACAGAATGACAAAATTTACTTAGGTGAGCGATGTGGCCCATAGGCCTCATGTCTTGTGATCAGTTAATATGGATAGTGTAATTTTTCCTTATTTTGAAAAACCAAAAAACTGCTGTGAAAATCATTTAATAATTGAAAAAGTTAAATATCCTGCAACAAACACCTACATGTATTTGTGTAGTGTATGTAAGTATACATAAACAGGACAAGCCACTGAGAAAGAAATTTAGGACATAGAACTAGAAATGCTTACAAAAAAAAAGTGAATTTTCATTCCAATCATGAAAAAAATATACTGATTTGCTGTCATTTTAAAAAATTGGAAAATATTCTTAAGGAATATCCTACCTGATTTATAGGAGACAGTAATGGCATCCACCATTTTCTGTTTAAACAGGTCATGTGACTTACTTAGATCATGTGACTACATTCAGTTATCTCCCTGTCAGTTGCTTTATACTACCTGGTTTAAAATCTAGGTCATATTTAAAAATAGCAGCATTTAAATTTTTCTTCGATTTAGTTACTGAAGCACGAAAACTTACAACACATAGAGTGAAAATACATTTGAAACTTTATACAAGGAGCAAGCCATACAGCTCTTAATTGGACCAAGAGGAATTAATCTCATTTTTGATGATTTTGAGTTGAGTGAATTAAGTTTGTAAAGAAAAAAAATGTTCTGATTAGTACTTTTAAGCCCATAAGAAAATCAAAGTTCATATTTATTATGTTGAACATATTTTAGAAATTGTACTTTAAAATTTTACATCAGTATTTTAATGAAAGTGTTGTGAAAAAGTTATTTGCACCATGAATTCTTTGTTCACAATGTTCTTAAGACTATATTAAAGGAAATATCATTGTAGATTTATATATACACGGTAGTATATACCTTTCAACAGTTACTGAGAAATACTCTTGTGATTTTGGATTATGTTCTGGTACATATACATACATAATCCATTTTTTCTTCTTAACTTTTTATTTCCAAATTTCTTCAATAGACTACAAATTATAACACTTTTTGGGATGATTTACTAAAAAGTTTTATGCAGAAATATCAGTTAATTTTCCCAGCAAACACACATATATTTTAAAATATTAGTTGATTACATATTGTATGTTTAGAATCTGTGCGAAGCTTTTAAGTATGTAAGAGACCATTCCTTAGCCATTGTATGCTATATGCACATCACAGATTTTTAAGTATGCTATATCCTTAAAGTGTCATTAATCACGTGTATCTTATATCTATGTGATAACCTGGTCACATTTCCTACAAATCAATGCTTAACCCCCATCACAGCTGATTTCTGTTTTGTGTCAATTTGTTACAGTGCCTAAAGGATTTAATAAATTAAAGAAAGTCAGCAGCATGAAGACACTAGATGCCAAACCAGGTACAAACACTGACAATTTTAATCTAGATCTGCAGGAAAACCCTGACCGTTTTAATCTAGATCTGCACTTAGCAGGTAGAGACAAACAGTGACAATTTTGGAAATACCTACATTTAAAAATAAAGCCAGAATGCAAGCTCTCACATTTGTAAAACAACTACCGTTAATTCACAACAGACATCAACTTTTATAAGAGTTTGGTTTTCGATCTAGTTCTGCAGTAATCATTAAATTCCCACTTTATTTTATAATCTTGATTTCCAGAATGTTGTATATAAATAAAGAAAACAAATAATGTAGAGGAGCATATGATAAAGTCATAAAATAAAATTTAATGCATTTTATATAGCCTCAGACTCAATGTAAGTGATAATCTAATAATGCATTTGAATTGAAAGTCAAGAAATTCAATATTGATATTATATGTGCAATATAATATGTTAAGAAAGTAAGTGTATTACAATAGTTTATCGTATATAATTACATAAATAATTATATATTTTCTGTGTAGTTGTATATTAATCTTTTCTTTGAATATATCTACTGTAACTTTATCTCTCCTGTTAAATATTAGATGAAATATTTCTTACTGAGTAATTTTAAGTTGTTACTAGATGATAATCCAGAAGTTCACATGATATGAATTTATTTGACGCAGGTGTTTATACTCGGTACAAGCCGTTTCTAGCCAAAGACAAAGGAATCCTTAAACGAATTATCAAGGTAAACTAATATAGATTACAAAGCAATTAGAGTCTCTTGAGAACGTTAAAAGTTAATTGTCATTTTTAATTCCAGTGGTTAAAAATGTAGGAAAAGAATGTAGGAGATAATTGTGTTACCTCATCTATACATGTATTGGCAGATAATATACAATGTATGTATAACTATAATGTGATCTTTGTTTATACCATTCGATCATTATTCACCGGGCATGCAGGCCAAGCGACCGGTGGAGGCCCAGAATGCAATTCTTCGACGCTACTTCCTGGAACTGACTCAGAGCTTCATGATACCCCTGGTAATTAAACACTTAATTAATATGTATTACGGTATGACCATTAGGGCAAGCGCATGATCAGCCACTTTCAAGCTTACGGAGACAGCCGAGTGTCTGGTTGAAACTTTAGACCTAGTGCAATTTTGGTCAAAAAACACTGCAGAGTTATTTTTTGTTTCTTTGAAAAATTTCTACAATATGAACGCCTTTTATGCTTTACGTTATTATTTATTTGCACAAAGGACATTGGGTAGTAAAGGAATTCTGGGAATGTTTCACAGAGAAATTTGCCTGACGTATGTACAGATTTCATTCCAAATTTCCTCTGTTCTTACATGTTAGTCTATTGAGCTCGCTTTGTAAGAGTCGCTTCCCAAAGCTCGCTATAAAGCAAGTGGAATGATGATTGACAAGATGTTACACAGGAATAAGGTATAAGGTTGACAAATAGAGTGATGGCTGAAAGATGCATTAATGTTACCTGAGATTTAAATGAATTTTTTTTGTTTGCAGGAACGTTATATGGGAGGTTTAAAGCCTCTACAAAGAAATATTTCTCCACACAAGGTACTTCACACTTATAATTTTAATATCCTTGCTAAATATGAAAATTATTAATAAAAATGTCAAAATTCTGATTTAAAAAAAAAAGACAGTACATAACATTGCATTAACTTTGAAATTTAACTTTGACCATCCCAGTGCCCTCCGAGTCTACGCCCGTTTGACACTGACGAGTTTCTGAAGACCCTGGAGCGGTCGGGGCCCCAGCTGACATCCGGGATAAAGGGGGACTGGGAGGGGCTGTACAGGAGGTTCTTTAGGAGTCCAAACTTTGAGGGGTGGTACCAGCACCGGCAGACAGAGGTCAACCAGAAACTACAAGTTCTCCACATGGAGGCTCTGTGTAGTGCTGTAAGTTCCCATTACCATTAAAATCTGTTCTTTACTTTATCTTTTAAATGCTTAAGTTTTTACATAATTTGCTAAGTGCCTGACAATGTACCTAAATTAATCGACAGAACTTACTGGTATGATTTTAGGACTTTTAAATAGCACATGAAAATATAAGAAACTTATTGATAAACTGGATTGTAGACAGTATAAATAGATTAATATAGATTTTGATGATTCTGTGGAGTAGTTTGGAGATTTGACTTTGGATAATGTAATCAGTGTGATTGTTTGTAACTTTAAAAGGGAATGATGGAGTAAGAAATGTTATAAAACTAGGAGACT
>NW_026924997.1:0-25262 GCF_032062105.1 Saccostrea cuccullata
CGGAAAAAGCGCCCCAGTATAGAATTTCCCCCTTTGAACAAAATCAGTATAGACTTTCCCCCTTGGGGGGAAAAACCGCCCCAGTATAGACTTTCCCCCCTTATAATTCCGGATTGCGTTTTTCATAATTTTTATGATTATTTGAATAAGGTAATTTTAGTGATCATTAAATTTTAAAAATCAGTTGTAAAAATACAAGATTTAGAGCTCCAAAAATATGTTATGTAAACAGGGCCTGTGTCATGTTTTGATTACATGGATTAAAATACTAAAATATATTTGTTTAAAGTAGATAATTTCAATAAAGAGGTCAATTATAAATACTTTCAGACAGTTTCTAGTAATTTAATGAATTTCATTTTGTTATTAACATGACATTTCCAATATGTAAACAATAACGGGGCGCGAACCTTGTTTACTTTAGTTTTATATCTCATTTGTTAATCAAAAAAGGATGTTCAAATTTTTGCTAATCATTAGACGATGCCTTAATTTGAAATTGTGAGCATTTAAATTAGTTTTGAAAATTCAGTTGAATCTGTGTCTATGCCCCTTTAAGTGCATGCACAATCCAAAATGTTTGCTTTAGTCATGGAAATAGAATCTAATATGAATTCATATAGTGTTCAAACATTCCTTTTTATGACACTCATTTATTTTTTATACTATAAATTAACAATGCTAGTAATGAAAATATGTGATTTGATGCTGCACATTTGATAAGTTATTAAGAATACGGACAATACAGAAATCTAATAGCCGAACCAAACACGGTTTTTAAAGTAAAAAAATGCAAGGAGGGGGAAAAAGCGTACTGGCATTCAGGGGGGAAATTCTATACTGAGGGCGGTTTTTCCTAGGGGGGAAAATCAGGCCCGGGTTGTTTCTTCCGGGGAGGGAAATTCTGTGCTAGGCCCGTTTTTCTGGGGGGAAACTCTAACCCGGGCCCGTTTTTCCGGGGGGAAAGTCTATGCGGGGGGGAAGTCTATGCTACAACACCGGGCCTGTACCTGGGGGGCAGCAGGTCTGTGTGGCGGTGGCGGGGGTCTTGATGGTGGTGAAGTTCTCCTCCTCCTCCTGTTTGCCCGCGTGCTGTAGGGGTGGGCCCTCCTCTCTGCTCTCTGTGGTGGGGGGGGAGAGCTGCACTCTCACCATGTTATATCTCGAGATCTCTGCCCCATTATCTATTCTTCTTACAACAACAGTGGTCTCGATCGAGATTCCGGGTATCATGAAGAGGTTTTCGTGAAACTGCTGGGCGATCTCTTTTCTTTTCTTCTTTCCACTTCTTCTTCTTATAACAATCAACAGCTAAATCAAGCACGGAGGAATGATACTGAAACCACGGAGGGGCTGTATTTATACACAATAGCAGACGATACTTCAATTGCGGCAAAACATGGAAAAACCAATCACGTGATTAAATGTGATTGGCTAACACAAAAAAATCGCTTTTGATCATGTGATCAAAAAAAGCTCCACCACAGTGACAAAGCAAAATTGAAGTGGAGAAACGCCGAACCCGAGTGTATATATGACGTCACATAATAACATAACAGTGATATTTACATGATTTTTTTTATTTCTTTTTCTTTCTTTTTAAAAAATTCTCCTCTAAAATTGTATTTCGATCTGATATTCATTGCATCCAGGGGTGGGGTCTAGTAATTCGTAGATTTTTGATTGAGGTTTTGGAATTAAAAAAAAGTCACTGATTTTTTTTTTCTTAAACCTGTGTGAAATTTCCAGGTATTCCGTATTGAATACATACTTTTTTTTCTTTTTCATTGCATCTATGTCCTGCCACAGTAAAAAAAAATTAATTTTTTTTACTTTTTTATTTTCATTTTTATACCCCTCGTATAAAACGTAAGTAAAACGTATTGATGCACACGACCCCCGTTACAGGTGATGCAACAGGTATATAAGAAAACGCAGGTCAAAGGTGCACAGGGGTCTTAAGTTTTTTGCAAACGGTCCTTTACAGATGATATAACAGGTATATAAAGCCCAGGTAAAAGGTGCACACGGCTCATAGCAGGTATATAAAGCGGAGCTGGGAGTACCCTAGGCTCATTATATCATTTTGAAAAAAGAACACAGGTGAAAAAGAAATAGAAGCAGTGATGAATACTTCAGAAAATTCCAAGTATTATGTGACACCCGAAGGATATCTAGGAGCTCCAATGACAGAGATAATAAAGGATGCAGTGGATTTGGATTTGAATTTGGACATGTATAATTTTCCTGAAGACATGAATAAAGAAGATATGGGGATTTTAGATACAACTTTAGACGGAATTGTGAACATGTTATCTGCTCTAGATAACAAACTAAATCAAATGAACACCAAGATGAATTATGTGGATGACAAGGTAAATAAATTGAACAGCAAGGTGAGTGACCTTGAAAACAAGTTGGATAAACTGAAATGTTACAACAGCAGTGGATTTTGTTACATTAGTGGCCTATTATCCCCAATCACAAAGTCATTAACAGGAAAGACAACAAAAATGAGAGAAGAAGGAGGAAACACTGACCAGAAAAAAGAAGAAGGACCAGGGAGATCGGGAGAGAGTAAGAAACAGATGGATCCATGCTATGTATTGGTAAAAGACATAGAAAAAAACCCTAGGGAAACCAAGAGGAAACGACCCTTGACCAGTGAGAAGGGACAGAAGAAGAAACAGAAAATGTAATTGTATTTTTTCACTTGAATAAAAATTGAAAAAATCAAAATCTGTGTTAGTATTCTTTTGTTTTTCAGTAAAAAAAAATCCATTTTTGCACAGGGTCCTTACAGATAATGTAACAGGTATAAAAAAAGTAGGTAAAAAGTATAATTTTTTGCACAGGGTTATTACAGATTCACCAGGTATATAAAGCAAAACGGTAAAATTTAAAGATCAGTCTTGGTTGGCATTTCAAACTTGACAGACGTGAAAAATATCATGGCAGAAGCAATGATGAATACCCCAAACAACCCTAGTTTTGTGACACCTGAAGAATATGTAGGAGCCCCCTTTAATTTTCAAGAATACATGAATAAAGAAAATATGAATATTTTAACTACAACTCTGGGTGGAATTGTTAACATGCTGTCTAGTCTTGATAACAAGCTGAATGATATGAACAACAAGATGAGTGGTGCTGAAAACCAATTGAATCATCTGAAAACTTACATGCAAAACAAAATGAAAGGAGGAGGAGGAAGCACTTACCAGAAAAAAGAGGGACAAGGGGGATCAGGAGAGACTAAGAAAACAAGACAGACAGACCCATGCTACATCTGCAAAGAGTTAGGGCATTGGGCCCCAGATTGCCCCAGAAAAAAACAGGATTCGTGCTACAAATGCGGAAAATTTGGACATTGGGCTAATCAGTGTACAGAGGAGGATCACCAATTCGTAAAAGACATACAAAAAACTGAAGAAAAAAAACCTCGGGAAACCAAGAGGAAACTACCCCTGACCAGTGATAATGCCCAGAAGAAAAAGAAAATGTAATTGTATTTTTCATTGTGAATAAAAATACCCTTGTTGTAATCTGACTTGTGTGTTCTTGTCTTTCAGTAAAAAATCCAGGTTTGTTATTTGTGTTTCAGTAAAAAAAAAATTTCCAGTTTGAACTGCATGGCTTAGGCTAGACTGTCTAGACTGTGAATGAAAAGTGTGACGTCATAATGACATTCTTGAAATGTTTTGCACACGGCACCAAAGTATTTACCTGTGCAGTTAGCATAAAAAACAAAACGTAGAACCAACGTACCAATGTAAACACAGTGTAAACACCCAGTATTTAGGGGGTTATGTACTGACCCACCTAGACGCCCTAGGGTTAGGGTTAGAGTTAGTAGGGTTAGTAGGGTTAGGGTTAGGGTTAGTAGGGTTAGGGCTAGGGTTAGTAGGGTTAGGGTTAGTAGGGTTAGGGTTAGGGGTTAGGGTTAGGGTTAGTAGGGTTAGGGTTAGGGTTAGGGTAAGGGGCTAGGGATAGGGGTTAGGGTTAGGGTTAGGGCTAAGGTTAGGGTTAGGGTTAGGGTAAGGGGATAGGGTTAGGGTTAGGGGATTAGGGTTAGTAGGGTTGGGGTTAGGGTTAGGGTTAGGGTTAGGTTAGGGCTAGGGTTAGGGTTCAGCCAATCAGAATCCACCCTTTTTGATCACGTGATTCTCTCAGCCAATCAGAATGCGGTCCTATCCAGGCCCCTTATACTACTAATGTTGTACAGATAAAATACCCACCATTATTGATAGACTTTATCATTGAAACAATTACAGCCCTAACATTATTATAATATTTCTTATTTCCTTGATAATTCAAATGGACTTCATCAGCCAAAAATACTGCCCGTTGATTATTAGGACACCAGAAACCAGACAGGCGAAAGAATGTTGCTGAGTCTACATTCTTCAAGTAATTGGACACTCGTCTATTTAGTTCAACCATGCTGTGTCCACGTGAAACCGGATACGCCTTGTCGGGGGTATTCTATGCAATTTCTGTAGCACCACCACTTTCTTCACATTTTCCTCATAACGGAGATAAATTATAAAGTCCACAAGCTCACGGTAAATATCATTCACTGATGTGTTTCTCCTACACAAGTCGTTTGATACCGCATGTAACAAAACCACATCTGGACGCAAGTCTCTAACGTAATATGTACCTTGCGCGCGAATCTGAGCCAGTGACGCTCCTCCGTATCCTGAATAAAAAATCTGTACCTCCTCCGAATTAAGATTTAAATTCGGTGTCACCCGATGGTCAGAATTATCTGATACAAAGTTCTCAAGTCTGCGAATAAAGGAATGCCCCCAAATAAGGACTTTTATTGTCATTTTATCCACACCATGTCCATCACAGCGTGGGATAGACACCGATTCCAGGACCACGTGCAACGATCAGCCTAAATCAAGGCATTTATAAACAGTAGCGTAAAGTAATTCTTCACATCAAATTCTTACAATGTAGTATAAACGGTAGATCCTTATATAATATAGCGAATAATGCAATAAAGGTGGATATTAAACTTCAATAAATGGTCACAATGGCCCTGGTGGATGAAAACATCTCCATGACAGTGTGCAGACTTGAGACAATGATTACGTGACAAGATCAAATTATAATTACTGGTACAGGTTGCGTGTGGCACTACAATATCCGGAAAAATCTAAACAATATGTAATTTATTGATAGATGGTATAAATTAGTTTATGTTGCACATAAATACAATTAATTGTTTTGATACCAGAACTAGATAGCAGATTATCCCTAATTATAGCTCTTGAAAAAATGGGTGGGGGGGGGGGGGGGTTAGACGATTTTTCCTTTGAAATCGGTCTTTCAAGAATTTTATGGTACCCTATTTTGAAATAGTCTTGGATATAATTGAATGTTCCTAAAGCCTTTTCTTGTGTAACGCAGATAAAATTAAACACATATTTTGATCAAATATAATGTTTTAGTTGTACACCGCCTTGAAATTGGTGAAAAAATAGCTATTTTGTAGCTTTTTTTTTATCTTGAAACATACCTCCCGTCAAAAAGAAGCTTTCGTGTGAATTTGTGTTAGAGTGTCCTTATATATATTGCCTATATATTAAAAGAACTTTTCACGGGGGAATATTTTTTTTTTAAAATTGTTTTAGAGTTACATCTCTTTGTTTTTCCAAACAAGTAATATTTTATTGAAATTCATATAAATATCTATGAAAATACTAAACACCATTCAAATATGTAAACTTTTGAAAATTGACTTGGAAGTAGGCGGAAGAACAATGCTATCGTTTGGTCCTGTTTAACATAGCTATTTTTATATTCAAATGAAGCAGAATTTGTGCAAAATCTTATTTGTGAAAAGAGGAAAACCCTTGCTGCAGCCTTCAACTCGACATTTAGATATATCGACGACGTATTGTCAATTAACAATGATCAGTTCCATTCCTACGTCGTTACGATATATCCTGGTGAGTTTGAGATAAAAGATTCCACAGAGTCTGACACATCTGTTTCATACTTGGATGTTTTACTTGAAAAAGACGTTAATGGTAGTCTAACAATCTAGCTATATGAGAAACGTGATGACTTTTACTTTTCTATCGTCAACTCCCCTTACTTATGCAGCAATATTCCTTCATCACCTGCATACAGAGTTTATATATCTAAGTTGATTCGATACGCAAGAGCATGCTCTACGTATGAACAATTTCTAAAACGAGGTAAATTATTAAAAGCAAGGTGATGAAACAGGAATATCAACCGTCTCGTTAAAAGTCATCATTTTGTAAATTCTATGGTCGATACAATGACCTTTTCAGCAAATACAATTTATCATTGACACAAATGCTGACGGACGTTTTTCATACTAATTGTTAGTCCATTATTTATACATTGAATTGATGACGGATTATTCCATTATTTCCCGATCACGATCTAAAGACTTACAATTATACCAGTTATCAATTCTCCTCCGAGCAACTTTAATCAATTAGCTACCATAGTCACATTTGGAAATATTCTGTCCTTAGGTGGTAATTAATGCATTGTTTGAGGCTGATATTAAAAGTTAAACCCTTCTGCTTCTTAGAAGGTCTGAAATATTCACAGATGTCTTTCCGTATTAAATACCTAATTTCTCCAAAGCTTCTTTTTATTTTCAAAGTAGAGAAACTTTCTCCGCTTGGACATGGCAAAGAAAACTAAGATTCTTAAATATATTCGCGCATGGTCACCCCACACATTTTTTTTAAAAAAATTATTTAACCCGTTGACATAGGAAATATAGAATATCTAGGCTCCCCTTGGTCAAATGATCTGATAAAGCCAGGAATTTTAACAACAAGTCCTGAGGTATTTCTATGATCGTCGTCGCCTTCTGAAATACTAAGTCCACCTCGAGGAGAAAGGGCGTGGGGCTTCTTGGCTTTCCTATATTCATCACATTAATTAAGCAATAAAACTATTCTAAAATCAGAGATTAAATGTATTTGGCTTGACTTGAAAATCAAGTGTGAAGTATGGACAAGATTCTTTTTTCATATTTATGCCCTGTTTTATAACTCCGCTGAAAAAACAACATATCTCTAAGAGACGTACACAGTACATACAGTTAAATGACTCAGCAAAACGCAGGTAAAAGAAGGATATGGAGACAATGAATAGCATTCGTCTCAAAGTCCATAAAACATTTGAAAAAAATTAGAGCAGAGCAAATATGGACCTCCGATTCATCAGTGGTGGGATCAGATGCCATAGAGGAGTGAGAATCCCCTCCTGATCGGTCACACCCGCTCTGTGCTCCTTGCAACGATCAGGAAATAACGGAAAAATCCGTGGTCAATTCAGTGTATAAATAATATGGACTAACAATACATATGTAAGTATGAAAAACGTCAGTCAGCATTTGACTCAATGATAAATTGTATTTGCTGACAAGGTCATTGTATCGACCATAGAACTTACGAAATGAGGACTTTAAACGAGATGGCTAATATTCTTGTTTCATCAACTTGCTGGTCAATAATTTACCTCGTATTAGAATTTTTCATACGTACAGCATGCTCTTGCGTATCGAGAGAGGGTGTTAAGAGCTTAGGTACCGTACAAACGTAGACAAAATATATCTATGCACATGACCTTACATGTACATGTACATATCCAAAAGGTATATAAACTAGAGCTGGAAATTTAGGGTCAGTCTTCGTAGGCACTTCGAACGTGACAGACGAACTATGGCAGATGCAATGATGAATTTTGGGGAGAACTATGTTCCACCTTGAAATGAAGGACTGAGTTAAGCCTTACCAACAATGCCTGAGACACAGGATCCCATCAGATTTGATTTGGGAATGTATAACCTTCCAGAACCCACGAATAAAGAAGATATCGGTTTCTTTACCACAACTCTGGATAGCATTATGAAGATGCTTACTGACCTGAAAAAAGTACAAAACCAGTGATTTTCTGTGCAACGTGGGAGATTGTCAAGATTTAAAGTCAAAGTCAGCAACAGGCTATTAAAATAAAAGAACGCTCTTACCAGAAAGATACAGAAGCTACAAAGAAAAGAGAGACAGAGCCATATTTCATATCTGTCGAGTTAGGTCAGCGGGCCCCAGACTATCACAGGCACAAACAGGAAAGGTGCTACAAGTGTTAAAAATTTGGACATTTGGCCATTGACTGCATGGATGACACGGAATTCGTTAAATAAATAGAAGCACAGGAGAGAAGACTAAGGAACACAGGACTCGCGAATTCAAAACCACTAACAAGGAACACAAAGAGATTCCCAACACCAACAGGAGGAAACTTCCCAAGACAGAAAACACACTGAAAAAGAAAAAGTAATTATGTACATGTATATACATGTATTTGCATTGAATAAATCGTTTTCAATGTGTTATTTTTTCACTTTCATTAAAATAGAGAGGCTGTGAATGACATGACGCCACAATCAATAATTTGAATCGATGCCAAGATGTAGCATAGATTAGTTCTTTCTCTCACAGAATTGACAGTCTGAGGCCTTTCTCTTACTTAAAACATGATTCTCTTTGTTCTGAGAATTTTTTGAAAATGTGAAAAACAGGTAGCACAGAAAGAATAATTCATTGCTTACGGAATGGTCAGTTACAGGTAAGTTTGGGGTACACAGCAATTTGTTGAATAGCCATTGTGTTTCCAGATGCGAATGACAAAAGTCTAAAGAAGTGACAGTTACAGGTGAATTTCGGGGGATGATAATATTTATATAAGAATGCACTTCTCAAAATCAGTTTATATTTTGCGTAAACGCAAACATGTTTCCCTCCGCTGGAGAGAAAATATGACAGAATCGGCATCGGATTGAACCAAAAGATGCACCAAACCAGCTGTGACCAGTAAACAGAGAATATTAAGCGTAAAAATATTATCCAAACTTTGATCACCACAAAACTTCGACCTGAAAATGTATTTTAAATGAAGTCTGGAAATGTTTCAATCTAAATTATTTTCAACCGAAATATTCACTACAGCAGTGTAGTGAGCAGTGTAGTTTTCATGCTGCAAACTATTTTCGGAACGAGGGATTTATTATTAGCCTACTTTAAGCTTAAAATGGATTCTTCTCGAGGGAATGATTCTTCTAAATTGTTAATCAAATGTGATATTGTGTCATTTAATTCAGGTTTTGTGAAAAGAAATTGTTTTGAGGATTGAAAAATTGTTCATTATTCCAAGATTTAAATGTGTTTAATAAAACAGATCCCATGCGGACAGTGTTCTGCATTAAATTAAATCTCCAAGTTCTTTTTTTTATTTACATGTTCATTAAATTGTATTTAATGTATTTGTTTTTGTTTCCCCCTTACACACTTGGCAAGGTTTACCTGTAACTCTCCATTCTGTTTGTTTTAACTGCCTATTCTTAAAAAAAATGGACAGTTTTTCAAAAAAATGGTCACTTACAGTTGACTTAATGGATTGTAAGGGGAGTTAGCTTAACAATAAGTTATAGAGTGGACAATACAAACAAAAGGTTTACATCACAATCATGTTTTAAGCCTAAATCTAAGGGCTGTACTATCCACCCACCTATTTTCCTAAGTACTAGGTCGATCCCCCAAACTCCCAAGTACTCTGTCACCTCCCTATTCCCAGACTTCACTAATTAAACCTCCCTATCCAGGATCTGGGGGTCAAAAGTGCACTCAGTTGACCACCCTCCAGCGCGGCTGTTTATACAACTCAATTCCAAATAATTTTAGCATGAAAAATGACTTCATTTTTAGAGTGAATGCCACACCATATTCTTCTTCTCAATATGGAGCAGGATCAGGGCCGATCTGGCTTACCGATGTCATGTGTAATGGTACAGAGGAGAGCATATCAATATGTTCACACTCAGAGAGGGGAGATACCAGTGCTGATTGCAGCCATGACCAAGATGTAGGAGTACATTGCTTAGGTACATAGTTTGTATTCAATGACTATGTCGTAGGCATAATTTATTTCATTCCAAGGTTTAAAAAATTATTGTAATGCAGTTGTTTTGTAAAATACGATTTGATTTGATAATGCCCTGGTGTATGAAGCAGTAAAACAAGCGTTAACAAGAGTGAAAGATTTTCATTGTGACGTCACAATAGAGCGACGCAAAAACTCAATGCTCCGTGACGAATTTCGTAACGAAAAATCAACATAATAAGACGTAAAGACGTAAACAACAAACAAAATGGAAATATTGCATTATAATGGAAATAACCGTCTACCAATTTGATATATGAGACCGATAATGCTTTCGCGTCGTCGGTAAAACTCATCGGTAAAGTCTGTGACCGTTAAATCAGCAAAATTGCAAATACCAAATTAAATGGTAGATATTTCCTAAATTTTCCTTCTCCAAACATCACGAATGTTAAGTTACTGCTTAAAAGCAAATTAGAACTTGTTTTTAATGATCGTGACATATCCGAAAAAAATATGTTTGATGTGAGAGTAACTGTCGGAATCTTTAGGCTATTTAAATGTATCTGTTTATTCGTTTTACTTAAAGGAAGTATAATAGGGCTATTTTAATTAATCTAGCCTATAATTTTCCCTATTGTTTTTCTAAGCCGCAGACTATTCGAAATAAATGTAAATTCAAAATGCAAATAAATGGAATTCATCAATGAAATAAGGACCTGGGTATATATATTATATGTATAAATATATTTTCAACCAAGGTGCC
This sequence comes from Saccostrea cuccullata, assembly GCF_032062105.1. Lineage (NCBI taxonomy): Eukaryota > Metazoa > Mollusca > Bivalvia > Ostreida > Ostreidae > Saccostrea > Saccostrea cuccullata. The sequence goes on from NW_026924997.1 coordinate 10,712, forward strand.
AGGAGCTACGTGAATCTGATTAAAAAAATGGAATATTTGTTCTATCTAAAATTTCCAGTGGGTATCAAAAAGTCTATAGACTAGACTAGCGGCATAAAATGAAATCCGCATAAGGTACATGAATATATTTTTTTAAAATCTACTTAGTATCATCTTTTCTATCTATAGAATAAACTTTTAAAATTGACGATGAAATGAACTTTTTAAAGTGCGTGAAAATACGTGTTTGTGGGGAAACAGTATATGTGTGATTTTGAGTTAGAAATAGAAAATGGTATATGCGTTAAAATACGTGGCTGTGGGGAAGGGGGTTAAGTTTGTATCTGAAAAAAGAAGCGGGCATTAGGAAACTAAGCGACGGCGCTAGGTTATTATATCATGTCGTTTTTATTTTGTGATATTTTGGTAATTTATAAATGTAGCTAGCTAAAATTTTCGACATTTCTTTATTTTTTGTTGTTTTATGTTCCTGATAAATTTTGAAAGTACAGACTACAGAGAACTTATTTTATGGTCTCAGTCCACGATATTTTTGATAACCCCCCGTGCAGACATTTAAAAAAAAATATCAAAATGATTTCTTTAAACATACTTCAGTAAGATTGGACGATAGAAAATTAAGCAAGTTCATGTATAAATAATACTTTCATAAGTTTCTGCTGAATATTTTCATATAAATTTAGCACTGTATATAAAAGATAACACAAACTAGCGATATCTCACCTGTAGAGTCCACAGACTGTTTGCCAAGGGTCAGTTCACCTTGGATAAATATACAATATCACAGACATCTCATTAACCGTTTTGAAATCTCATCCAATATTTTTTGATTATTTATTTTTAGAAACAAGTGCATTTTTCAAAAATATGATAAATTCTCATGAGTAAAACTCTCATTACAAAGAGCAATCTTAAATAAAATGCTTTATGTCTTTTCTGCTACACAAATCAAAGAATTCTATGTCTTTTTTTCATTTATTTAAAAATTTACTAAATCTAAGTAAGCTGGGCATTAATTTAAAATTTGATTTTGACACATTCTTAACAAATTGTTATTTGACATTTCCTGATACACACTTTTTTTTCTACAAGTGGGAGTCATCATCGAAGAATAGGTCACATCCAAATCTTTTCGTTAAAGGTTCTGTTGATGTCTTGGTTAAAATGATTTATTTTAGAAGAATATTAATTCAGATTATTTGAGTGTCCTCAATATGTTTTAAATTTTTTTTAATGAATGGGAGCTGCGGAATGCGTGCATTTGCTTCGTTTTGAAGGTTTATTTTTTGGAATGTGTTTAATTAAGACATTACTTTACAATCACATACTCACAAAGGTTATTTTGTGAATATATTTGATTTTCTTTAATTTCATTTATAGAATTTGTATCTTCATGAACTCTTAGTTTGTTTATTCTTCGTAGCCGACAATCAAAGAAGGATAACGAGATACGTCAAGCATAACTTATTAAATTGCACTTCATAAGCATCACTAAATATAAAAGTTATTTGATTACCATTTATTATGCCTCTACATATTTGTGAGTTAAAAAATTCGATTAAAAAAATAATTTTAAATCTATGATGGGGTGCCGAACAGTTTGTTATTTTTTTTAAAATACAATACACGTATCTCTTCCTTTGAAAACTGTCTTGTCTTAAAAAGACGGCATAACTATTGTTTTAGGAGTGATACATCACTATTTTGAACATTATCAATAATTCAACACTGTTACAAATGATTATTCAAACAAACATTTGCCTTGACTGAACCTCCAGCGCAAATATTTTCACAGGTGAAGCAAATGCTAACTTAAAGATTCATTCCTTTTTATGAAAATAATGTGGAATATTTTTTTTTTGTTTCCTTTAAATATTGTTTGTTAAGCCTCAACTTTTTTTATGGGTAGTGTAGAAATATATTCTTTTTATTGTGTATGTTTCATACAGATCAATATCCAGTCTTCTTTACGAGGGTTGTCCGTTAAGTTCGTCGACAACCTCAACTGAAAGAATGATGGTGTAATTGATATTTATTATTAACATATTTATAATCCTTTACTAAATCTCAATTACAAAATGTAAAATTATATTCAGTTTGAAATGAATAATTGCAATTAATAATGGCTTCATTATCAGACTTGGGACGGTGACCCGGGGCACCGTAAAATTTTAATTTAAAAAGTTTTTTTTTTTAAATTTCATTTGTATTTTGTAAAATTCTGCGTTAATTCGGATTGCTTTTACATTATGAAGTTGACAAACGTTATTACTACAAACCTGCAAAATTTGAACGTTTAGAGTTCAGAAATGGCAGAGAAATCGAGGTTAGAATCTATTAAGAAAGGATCGGCATTGTTCGAAAGAGAGACGTGTTCGGAAAAGGTGGAGCAGTGAGCAGTGACAAAATTCTGCGTAGACATCGGAAAAACACCAACAGAAGCCCATAAATGCTGTAAACAGTCGGGAAATGATAGTATAGAAAGCCGTTCTTAAGTATTTAGTTAAAAATAAAATTTTCAGACGGAAGGAACAGTTTACAGGATGACTTACCTGAAGGAAGACCATAATTCCAAGATTGCAGTGCTTTAAAAAGTTAATTTCGTAACGTGATTTTGCCGTATTTCCTTAAATAAAGTCGTTTTACGCGGACAGAGGTAGGATGACTGCAGATAATGAGACAGGCATTGTTAAATATTATTTTACGTATGAAACCTGAGCATTTTGTGCACATTTTTATGACTGGTTAAAGCGACATAAGAAATGTATTGAGTTAAACGGTGACTATGTTGAAAAAAGTTACATGTACAGTACTCGTATTGAGCTTTTGACGTCAGGTAACGTCAAGGATTTTCGTTTGCTCCGGGTATGAGTGTCTTTCTTTTTTGTGTCTGATAAAAATATAACTACTTGAGTTTTGTTTTTGTTGAAAACTTGCAAATTAATAAAATGAAACATGAATTTAATGAAAAAAAGAGTTTCATATATTTTATCAATATTTGTTAGTAATTATCAATGTTGTCCATGAACTTTTTGTGGATGTTTTGTAAATTAAGAAAGAGGCAATCTTGCTTTCTAAATCAATTTTCAAACTTCTACCAAATTGCGTCGCCCGCGTGGCGCAGTGGTTTGATCGTCGGCCCAAGAGGCGTGGGAGTTGATCCTAAAGTCGTGGGTTCAAATCCCACTGTGGCACGTGGAATCCGGTCCTTCGGATGAGATTGTGTAAACTGAGGTATCGTGTCGCAGGAGATGCTGTCATGAAAAAGATCCCTCGCTGCTCAGTGGTCGTTAATGCCGAGTATAGGTTAAAGTGATTCAAAACTTCTCGAGAGGGACGCTAAACAACAATAACCAATCAATCAAATTGCACTAAAATCCATCAAATAAATGATTATCAAAGTAACAATGTCAATGAGCCGGATCATTTATGTACTGTAACTGTATTTGATACTCGTTTAACAATTAATATTCATTGTTTCCATTATATTTCTATCGTAGAATTAACATAGCAACAATATCTAGAATCAAAGAAAAAGTCTGAAAGGAATTTATTGGTTGGATTAAATTACAATTTTCGTAACAGGTAATCGTAACATTCCCGTAAGACTAGCTAATGGATCCAAACCAAGTAATGGCCGAGTTGAAATCTACCATGCTGGAGAATGGGGGACGGTATGTGACGATGGTTGGGGAACATCAGAGGCTGGAGTAATTTGTGTCATGCTAGGATACCAAAGGTATTTACCATGCAAAAACATTTAAGGTAGGTCGCAGGTTTGCTTTTCTCATCAATTTTGGTACACAATTTTGACGCTTCAAGCGGTTGTTTTGTGTACATTTGATTATGACGTCAGTTACGTCACAAAGGCAACGTCGAGTTGTTTCCCGTTTAAATCTCTGTAAATGACTCCAAGTATATATGAATCAAGTAGATCTGTACAAAGTGTATGCTACTGTACGTAAACCTCGTACATGTTTTATAATTGAATTTCAGTCTGAACTCTGATGTGATATTTTATTTAATGTTTTAGGAGAAATTAAATATAATATCAAATGAAAGGAATAATTTATATTGTAAGGGTCATTAAACTGCTAAAAGTCAATAAGTCTGCGTAAAAGTTATGGTAAGCAAAATGAAAGTTATCATAAATAAAATTGCTTAGCGGAAGACTTGAGGGGTTGTATATTTTCGCACGTTCTTTGCAATTCAGGAGAACATGAGTATTGCATCATGACTGCCAACTTATCAAATCCGGGGCAAAAATATGCGTATAATTTTCAGGATGGAATCATTCCTGAACACTAAAAAGAGTTCAAATTTAAGTCCATGTATTTTCCAGTTCTTTACTTATCTTCTTCATTTCATTTGGTTATTGAGTATTTTTTAAAATCTCGTTTAGTCTCCTTGTTTGCTGAATAATAATATTTGTGAAAAATATAAATGCAAAATTTATACAAACACTTCCACAGTAAGACCTATATGACCTGTAAACAATTTACAAGTATAATTTTTTCCCTATATTTTATAACAGAAGCTTTAAGTGTAAAAGCTAAATGCAAGTGTTTTACATTTTACGTGTGGAGATTTGATTCATAGAAATTGAAATTAATAAATGTTTGAGAGTTAGGGCTATATACAAGCTTGTGACTAATAAGAAAGAACATTGCAGGTACACCCCCACCCCCGCTAATTTCCTCATTATCGGGATGTTATTTTTACCGTTTTCGAATAAAGTGATCAAATTTATGTGTTAAGACTGAAATCTTATTGACTGTGAATTTCCTAAAAAATACAGAAACTAATATTTTATCACTCGCGTTGTTGTCGCTTCATGTTCATTCTCATGCACGAGGAATGTTTATAAATATTGTTCATTCTGACTTTGTGATCAGAATATGAATTTCACAGTATAAGTGAAAATAAGTTGCTGGCCATCCTAATATGTCCCTGCATTAAGTTAAATTATGAATAAAATTAAATTCTGCATCTATGTCACCTTTTAAATCTTGCATATTCCAAATGTAAAGATCTTTATACTCGTACTGTAAACGTGACTACGTTCAACATATGTTCAACATTTTAACAATGTACAAGCAAACTTCGAAATTATTTGGCAAAAATCTAGCGAGAAGACATATTGATTTTTTGTATCAAAAGTTTTGATTTCACCTCAAGTTGGACATTTTGAAATTCCTGGCTAATTTGTTGTCGTCTTCAAAAAGTTATTCAACATTTCAAAAAGAAACTATTTACACAAAAATGGGCTTAAAAACGCCATTTTCCCGTATATGTCAATAGTAAAGCGTAAAAAAGTACTAAAAACTATACCGCATTGACAGTAACATAGCACTAAAACTACGTAGGCAAATTTAATAAAAATTGCAGATAATACGCAGTAAATTCTAAAGAATATGATATCAAAATTTCAGGATATGTTTTCTCGTAAGAATTTTTATGCAGTAAACCCGCGACCTACCTCAACATTTCTTTAGTTTAAGAGCTAGTAATAACTTTTTTTTCAAATTTAATATTTAAAGAGGGTTTGCTGATCACAAGATGAAACACCTTTAAGCCTGGTTTAATCGTGGCTTATAGGTCCTTAATGATAGTTTAATGGTTGTCTTTAAGGGGAAGAAGGACCTTTAGCTGAAGAATACTTGTCGTTAATTTTTTTTTATATTTTGTATATCTCTAAGTTAGTATATCCCACATACCATAAAGCAGATATATCAATAGGTTTCTGGACTTATTTCTGAGATATTGAGTAAAAAATACAATGCCCCACAGTGTCTGAGCAGAGTTTTGATTCTCTGTGTTTCTGGACCCATTACTCGGTCGATAATTGAATTTTTTCAGCATAGATGAAAATATGTCAGCAAAAATGTATCTCACAGAATATATCAGAGTTTGAATAGGGTTAAACATTTGAAAAAGCAAGATTCTTTTGTCACCCCGCACCTGAAGATGGAAAATTACATACTTTTTAAGACAACTAAAACAAAAAAAAAAATAATTTGAAAAAAAAATCCTGTCATTAAATATTTGAAAATTTACGTTCAAATTCATGTTCTTCATCTTATTGATTTACTGTAAAAATATCGGTTAGTGAAGCTGAGCTCAATATTGCACAGGACATAGTTAAATAAGACATGAACATGAGAAAAACGTGTCATGTTTACACTTCTCGAGAACGGGAAAACCCAAATATGACGTCAAACATTTGAGAAATATGCGAAATAAGACATACCTACAAAATATTTCCGTCAACAACCATGTAAAAATGTTTTTTGTATTCTCAAATTCAAAAAATACCCCACCATGTAATGATCATGACCCGTGTTTATGACATTATACTACCCGTGTTTCACTGTGTTTAATCTTACTGTACTAAGAGATCCACTATGACGTCAACGACTCGTTGGACGCGCAGTGTAGGGAAACAGAAGAGTGGATCAATCTATTTCGTAATTTGATAATATTTTCAAGAAAGTATGAATGTTTTAGATATTCTTTTACAAGATGGTGAACGCAAACAAACAGTCAAAAATTATACATAAACTGTTGTTTAAATCCTGTTTTATACAAGTTTTATCAGAGATTATGACGTAATTAAACTGAGTCATGTGAACATACGTTCTTCGTCCCCTTAAGTCACCATTAAGCACATTTAAGTAACATTTATACCACCATTAAGTTTCCATTAAGCCATCTCGATGTCCTTAATGGGTGCTTAAATGTATCTTAATCGTAGCTTAATGGTGGCTTACAGGTCCTTAATGGTAGCTTTTAGACCACCATTAAAGCACCATTAAGCTACCATTAAGCCAAACTTACAGGTGCTTAATGTCCAAACTTCATTAAACTACCATTAAGCTACCACTAAAGCATCATTAAGCCACAATTGCGCACTCGATAATACTGTTTTTATGGGTGATAAATTATTTTTATAGTGATTTATTATCATGAATTATAAATGTCGAGTTCAAACATATCTTGATTTGGTAAAATAAGGAAAAAGAACAAAATTCAAATTTAAAAAAAAGAAAAAAAAATGCCCCACACAGGGCGCGAACCCTTGACCTTTAGAGTAGATAGCAAACGCCTTTTATCCTCTCCTTTACAGATGGAAAACGCCTTAACCGTTAGGCTATCACCGCTTATGATTTCAAGTGAAAATATAAAACCTTTATTTTTCACAAAATTTGTTATACCCGCACTTTCTAAAGAAAGTTCGGGTATATTGTTGTTACTCATGTCCGTCCGTCCGTCCGTCCGTCCGTCTGTCACACTTTTCTTCCCTGAACTCCTCTTACATTTTACACAGTAGGCTAATCATCTTTTGGGAGATGGTTGGTGGTGTCATGTAGATGTGCAGTAAGGTTTCGGAATTTTGATTTTGCCCCGGGGGGTCAAATGGGGGTCGAAAAATGACGTTTTTTATGCAACAAGCCCCGTCTTCCCTGAACTCCTCTTACATTTTACACAGTAGGCTAATCATCTTTTGGGAGATGGTTGGCGGTGTCATGTAGATGTGCAGTAAGGTTTCGGAATTTTGATTTTGCCCCGGGGGGTCAAATGGGGGTCGAAAAATGACATCTTTTATGCAAAAAGCCCCGTCTTCCCTGAACTCCTCTTACATATTACACAGTAGGCTAATCATCTTTTGGGAGATGGTTGGTGGTATCATGTAGATGTGCAGTAAGGTTTCGGAATTTTGATTTTGCCCCGGGGGGGGGGCAAATGGGGGTGGAAAAATGACGTTTTTTATGCAAAAAGCCCCGTCTTCCCTGAGCTCCTCTTACATTTTACACAGTAGGCTAATCATCTTTTGGGAGATGGTTGGTGGTGTCATGTAGATGTGCAGTCAGGTTTCGGAATTTTGATTTTGCCCCGGGGGGTCAAATGGGGGTCGAAAAATGATATCTTTTATGCAAAAAGCCCCGTTTTCCCTGAACTCCTCTTACATTTTACACAGTAGGCTAATCATCTTTTGGGAGATGGTTGGTGGTGTCATGTAGATGTGCAGTCAGGTTTCGGAATTTTGATTTTGCCCCGGGGGTTCAAATGGGGGTCGAAAAATGACATCTTTTATGCAAAAAGCCCCGTCTTCCCTGAACTCCTCTTACATTTTACACAGTAGGCTAATCATCTTTTGGGAGATGGTTGGTGGTGTCATGTAGATGTGCAGTCAGGTTTTGGAATTTTAATTTTGCCCCGGGGGGTCAAATGGGGGTCGAAAATTAATGTTTTTTATGCAAAAAGCCCCGTCTTCCCTGAACTCCTCTTACATTTTACACAGTAGGATAATCATCTTTTGGGAGATGGTTGGCGGTGTCATGTAGATGTGCAGTAGGGTTTCGGAATGTTGATTTTGCCCCGGGGGTTCAAATGGGGGTCGAAAAATGATATTTTAAAAATGTCTTAAATCATTTCTGTAAAACTAAGCGAAATACTAATTAAAAAGGATGTTGGTCAAGGTCAAAGGAATGTGCAAGGTGAAGTTTTTGATGCAGTTGAGTAGCTTCACTAATACATATCAGCATATTATGTTTGATAAAAATATCTTGAATTATTTAATGAAACTGAGCTTAACACCTTTTCTAAAAAAAAGAGAGGTTGAAGGAAAGGTTGGGGCCAAAATGTTGTTGCAGTTGAAAAGCTTACATCAGTGTGAATTTACTATTAGCATATGAAGTCTGATAAAACTATAATTAATGGTTTATTTAAAACTTAGATAAACACATAATTTAAAAAGTGAGGTCAAGGTCAAAGGAAAATTTAAGGTCAAATTAAGTTGATGTATTAATAGCTATCAGCAGTATGTATCAGCATATGAAGTTTGATAAATATATCTTAAATTGTTTATTCAAAACTGATCTAGACATTAATTTTAGAAAAGTGAGGTCAAGGTCACAGGAATGATCAAGGTAAAAAAGAGTGAAGCATTGTAAAGCTTACATCAGTATGTATCATCATGTGAAGTTTCATTACACAACTTGAACGGTTTCTTTAAAATAAAGCTAAACACTAATTTATGTTAAGTGAAGTTCAAAGGAAAAGTCAAAGTCAAAAAATATTGCTGCAGTTGGATATTTACATCAGTATGCATCAACATATGAACTTTGATAGAAATATCTAGAAAGTTTCTTTGAGCCCGATGGAAAGACAGATGGAAGGGTGGATGACTGACATGACAAAAACTATACATGTATGTATTCCTAATCATGGTGTGGCATAAAGAACTTGAATCTACATTATATGAGGATGTTTCCATCTATCAAGATTATACAAGCAAATTCAAAGAATTGTGGTCCTCTGCTTTCTGTGTTTTAGTGAATGGGATGCCATAATTTATGGCAGATTGTGTGTCAAATATGCACCCCTATCATATATCAATTTTTGAAAATTGGGTCAAAGGGGAAAAAATCATATCATTCTCTGAAACATTTTGTCGCAGGTAATGCACATGTCAAATGTGAAAGCCCTATCTCTTCTCAATCAAAAGTTATATATACAATATAATATTTTTGAAAAGTAGGTTAAACTTCTAGGTCAAGGTCACAGAGTCAAAAGTCACGATAAATTTAGAAAAGTCTTTTCACATGTAATAAACATGTATAATTTGAATGCCCTTTTTTTCTCTTTCAAAATGATCAATTTAAAATGTTATTTTTTGGAAAGTAGGTAAAACTTTAAGGTCCAGGTCTCACTTCGGTTAAAAAATCATAGTATATTTAGAAAGTTTTGTGGTAATGTACATGTGAAATATGAAAGCACTATCTCTTATTATTCAAAAGTTATGACCAAGGTTAAATTTATTGTGAAAGATGCACATACTAGCTGTAAATAAGATGGATAGACTGACAGAAAAATGAGATTTAATGTCCCCTCCCTTTCCCCAAAATGGGGGACAATAATGCCCTTGCTGTTCTTGAGAAGAAGATTTATGATGGAAAAAATCCCATATTTCTTAACGCAAATCAATATTGTGTTTTTATGTCATTTTATTTGTCGTAAAACATCCCTCTCAGGGATTTTTCACTCATATGGAGACACCACCACTTGAAAAATGATGAGGACAAGTTAGATTTGAGGTCAACATTCATTTTAGGAGTTTTCAACCATTAAGACGTAAAGAAATATTAACTCGATTCTTCCCCTCACCCCTTCCCAGACCCCTGTTTGTTCATGTATGCAAACTACTACTTGTTTTTACATTAAAAAAAAATGTTTATACAAATAGTTTAATGTGGTCCATCTCTGAATGAGTTTCATTCCTAATTCTAGGAAGATAGGTTGACACAAATTCATGAATAAAATGTAATCTTATCATTGATGCACTTTTATTTAATTTAATGCAGTCATATTGTGAAACATTTCAGCTGGGGATGACCTCTAGGGGCTCATAACCTTTATACCATTAAATTTACATAACATAATAACACAATTAAGAAACAAAATTATATATAGTCAAATGGAAAAAATTTCCTACTACATGTATTTAGGAGTCACATGACCATTTGTCATTACAGGGACAGGGAAGTGGATTGGGAGATCGCCCCCTCAAAAGCCCCCCCCCCCGGAATTTGCAGGACTATAATATATACTGGAGGAAATAAAAATGACTTTGGATGCCCTAAGTGTCCCTCCACCCTAGAAAACAGACCCAACCATAATTTCTTTTTTTTTCGCTTCTCAGGAAATTCTGGTCTGGAACCCCCCTCCCCTCCCTCCCAGAAAAAAAAATTCTGGATCTTGTAACTGAATGTAACGTTGATAACGGGGGATAACTCTTCAGAATGTGAAATTCGTCTATTGTAGCATCAGATGACCTTTGATCCTTTAAACTTGAACCTAAACGTTTGCATTTCATACTTTTTTACCCAAATCTATACCAAAACTTGTACTTACCGATTGTCATTATTTAGGCACTGTCATCTTCATGAAATATAATCCAGTTAAAACACAAAATGAAATAATTCCTACTGACATATATGCAATGATGCACACTAGTAGCCTACTACACGTGCAGTGAAATCTAAAAAGATAATGCCAATGGTAAAACTAGTACTTAAGTAGGGTACGTGACGCAAGCCCAATGTGATGCAGGTGTTAAGATACATGTATATTGCAAGAACAAATTGAAAATTATCATTTACAAAAGATGTTTTATTTTAACTTTGCCATCTAGGCCTATTTCCAAAAACAGGCAAATAAAGTGTGTTTGTGTGTGTGTGTTGATGGGAGAGGGGTGGGGATTGACTAAATTGATTGTGTATATGGAAGGTTTCAACAAGTTTCTGCCTAATCAAATATAAATAAACTTTGCACATTTTGAAAAATTCATCAAAAACGCTTTACACTAATTTGAATAATATTATTTGTTGTTAATCTATATGAGAAAATAGATTTTAAAAGTTCCAATTATGTGCCAAATATTTATACCCTCCCCCCCCCCCTTTATCAAACCTAATTTACATCATTAATTTAATTCTGTTGTTTAATTCCCGGCTGGTAATGAATTAAGAATATGAAATACCTATAAGATGGAGGCCCATGGGTCACATGGTCACTAGCTGCAGATCTGTATAGCGTTATGGTTTTATATATTAGTCTTTGACCATAAAGCTACAGATCCTGTAATGCAAAAAAGGTGCAATTTACGGTGCAATATTTTTTGCGCACTTCTGGGGAGAATTTCTCCACTTTCCAGCATCGGTCAATTAACTACCTTTCACTCCCTAATTCTAGGCACATTATTTAACTAATCTGTATATTTTATCCATCTCCAATCCTTTTATAGTCGTCTCTACACGTGATAAACTCGCTTGATTAAAATTATTTGTTAGATTGCTGAAAATTCACATCAGGCGAGTTTATTGCCTGTAGAGATGACTATAAATGGCTGAGAGGTGGACAAAATATACATTTTGACTACAGAATGTGTCTAAAATTAGGGAGTGAAAGGTAGTTGATTGACCAATGCTAGAAAGTGGAGAAATTCTGCCCAAAAGTGCGCAAAAAATATTGCGCCGTAAATTGCACCTTTTTTGCATATGGGGATCTGTAGCGTTATGGTCAAAGACAAATATATAAAACCATAATGCTGCAGATCTGCAGCTACATGGTCACCTGAGCATATTATGCCCAATTCGAATAATACATGTATTATGTAAATTATTGAATTATATTGACTTTTTCCTTGGTAAAGCCCAATATGAAGAAGTGTGCATTTAGAGGCAAACACCTTAGTGCGGGTATTACTGTCTCATGACAGCATCTAGTTTTGACTTGTAAAAGTAATTATTTTGTTGAACGTTTTCAAAGTCTTGAATTGATTTATTATTCAAAATATAAATAATTTTTAAAAGATGATTATATCACATTAATATTTCTAAACCGTTGAATTCGGCCTTTAGATTGATGTAATGAATTCTTCGCTCTGTTATTCGAAGATTTATAAGCATTAAATCATGATTGAATTAAATTAATTCATAGATAAAACACAAAATTCTATAATCGAAAAAAAAAAACATTAAAAAAACCAGATTGTACTATTTTTATATATGCTGTGGATAAGAACAGTTTTTGTGTCTAAAATTTAGTGACAATCCTTGCGTAAGAGTTACATATGTATCTGGTTACGCTTACAAAAATTTTTTTAGAATATCATATTCAGTTTAAATTCCTTTTGTATCATAATGGGTATTAAAATAATTGTCCTTTTACAATGAATCATAATTTTTTAATTTGTTTTATTCTTGCGTTAAATTTAAAATTTGTAAAAATAATTGATCATCAAAATCTGTCAGTGTACGTTATGCATCTATAGTTTCCTGTTAGTTAGCCGGGGACTGGTGGCCACACCTAATTAAGGTCTATTGTCTGACCAGTTGAAACACTATACATTGTTAATCTTTTAATCCCACCCCCTTCCCAATGTGTATAAATCTGGTCGGATGTCATGTATAATCTGATCGGCTGTTCTTCTGAAAATCGATTTTGAAATAACAATCATTGAATACCGACTATATTTTGACAGATACTTACCGCTGCATTTAAAAAAAATACTGACTTTTAACTACGAATTAATTCAAATAATTCACAATGTAAAAGTTAATCTTTGAAAACTAAAAATGTTTATACCCCCCCCCCCCTAAAAAAAAAGACAGATTTTTTTTCATGACAATATGACTTTAATTCCTGTGAATTCTGTAGCGGAATGTTGCTTTGTTGCTTTTAACACATTAAATAAAATAAACCATCTTTTTTTTTTATTAATTTAATATATATTTTGTGTTCATGGATAAAGATTATTTTAAAAACAAGTGTTTAAACAAATTGATTTTCGGTAGTGAAAAAATTAAGTTATTTCACAGGGGCTTACTCCCGGCGTGTAATAGTTATTTATTTAAAAAAATCATATACACTAATAATAAAACAACGCATGTAATAATTATTCTAAAAAAAATCATATACGGTAATGATAAAACATGCCTTGTTTTATTATTACTGGAAATGATTTTTTAAAATAAATAATTATAAGACACCGGGAGCAAGCCCCTGTGGCTATTAGCTAACTTTGTTTTCAGTGACTGAGTTTTTGCATGTTGACAAGAATGTTATATAGAAATGACAATCGAGACGAAATTATGAATTGAAATAGATTTTGCGTAAATGATATTGAAATAACTTAACAGGTAACTTCAAAGATTTGATATAAGATGCGTAAAAGTGGTTAAATGAGGTTTGACCATTAAGTCATCATCAAGCTAAGCTTAAAGGAGGCTTAACCCCCTTCCCCGCAGTCACGCATTTTAAAGCATATATCTTTCCCATTTCTAATGCAAAATCACGCATATACCGTTTCCCCGCAATCACGCATTTTCACGCACTTGATAAAGTTCATTTAATCTTCAATTTATTGCAAAATTCCTTCTATTTCATACTTGTTAGAATCTCATAAAATAAGAAAGCTTATTATTTTATTTAAATAATACGTCATGATATTATTTACGCTAAACTTTAGAGAAAATTGTACTATGCTATAAAGTGCCTGCGGGGAAATGGTAAAAACGTATTTCTATGACGTGAACATTAAGTGTATATTGCGTAACAATTCAGTAAGTTGTAAAGAGTTAATGGTAGCTTAATGAAGTTTGGACATTAAGCACCTTTAAGTTGCAGCTTAATGATGGTTTAATGGTTACTTAAAGGAATCAACTTCTTAAAGCCACCATTAAGACACCATTAAGCTACCATTAAGCGATTGCTTAAAGGTGGTCTATAGAAAAAAATAAACCTTTTTACTTACTTTAGAATGTATTCTGTAAGCACAGGTACAAGCAAGTAAAATACAAATATATCAAAACACAATAATCAAAGTTCTGCAGTGCTGCATGGGCTGGCGGGAAGAAAGTCTCTGTTTATCTAATTATAGAATTGGGAAATCCCTTAATAACTCGTACATAAGTTCATTCGTTTCTACACTCCTCCCCGTTCCAATTGGAATGTCCTTATAGATGAACAGTTTGTGTTTTACTTGTTT
>NW_026924998.1:0-25777 GCF_032062105.1 Saccostrea cuccullata
CATTGTATTGTACTCAGGGCCCATTTCTGACAGGACTTTCTTAAAGGAGAAAAACTGACAGCCTGTTCCCCATATATTATGTTGGTATACCTCATCAGCTAGTATCATAAGTTTCTCCTGCTTTGCGAACTTAATAACATCTTCGATGTTTTGTCTGGTAAGAACTTGTCCAGTAGGATTTCCAGGATTAATGACACAAATAGCCCGAGGGACACAGTTTGATTTAGCTTCATTAATAGCTCTCTTTAACTCCTTTACATCAAGTCCCCAGTGATTCTCTTCATCCAGGTAATAAGGGATTGGATAGGCATTAAATTCTGTGAGAGTTGCTGAGTACAGGGGATACTGAGGGACAGGGATCAAGATACCAGCTCTCTCCTTCCCTAATTTTCCAGTCATCAGCATGGCTAGAATTGTCTTTATTCCATCACTAACTCCTGTACACAACATGATATCTTCTGGTTTGCTAGGAATTCCATCTCTTGAGGCTTGCTGAGTACAGGGGGTACTGAGGGACAGGAATCATGATACAAGCTCTCTCCTTCCCCAATTTCCCGGTCATCAGCATGGCTAGAATTGTCTTTATCCCGTCACTAGCACCTGTACACAACATGATATCTTCTGCTTTGCTAGGAATTCCATCTCTATCAGATATGTATTTAGCAATATCTTCTCTTATTACATATATACCTGGACTGGCCGAGTAGGACCCAATACTGCCCACATTACAGCCCCCTAACAGTCTCTTGGCCCTTTCTTTGACATCTTCAGGAAATCCGCAAGTATCCATCATATCTGGATAGGCACACAGTGACAAAACCTGACGAATGAAGGTGATGGGTGTCTGGCTTGTTGCATGACAGTCACCAATGTTGGCCTTCATTACGGATGTGAAAGGTTTATTGGCACCTTTGGCTAGCTCCTTTTCTAACTCAGTAGCCCTAGCTACTATGGGGCCTCTGACTGCATATTCCATGTCCCTTATATTGGGATTTACGTCATCCATGGTGAGAGCTCTATCTGCCATCTTTGTTCTTGTAGAGTCGGTGGCTGGCTGCTGATAGGCTCCGGTGTTTTGGTTATGCAATGTGTCACGTCTCATGGTCAAAACAGTTGCTTTACAGCTGCTTGCATCGGAAGATCGGAAGATGTGAAACATCACTCCAAGTACAAATCCTAGCGACGATTGAGTTAAACAAAAGTGTGTGTAGTGTCTTACTAGGCAAAGTTTCAAACATCATAAATGATGTTGCAAGTACCTTTTATCTCAACATTGAATTTGCTGAGGGTCTATTATGTGATCAGTCCCAAATAACTTATCACTTTCGTACATCTGGTATGTTAATGTGTGACATACAACAAGCCTGTGAAAGAAAATCTACTTTTCTTTGCAAAACGTGTCCAATTTCTCGAGGGCATCTGATAAAACAGTGACAAAACCTGACGAATGAAGGTGATGGGTGTCTGGCTTGTTGCATGACAGTCACCAATGTTGGCCTTCATTACGGATGTGAAAGGTTTATTGGCACCTTTGGCTAGCTCCTTTTCTAACTCAGTAGCCCTAGCTACTATGGGGCCTCTGACTGCATATTCCATGTCCCTTATATTGGGATTTACGGCATCCATGGTGAGAGCTTTATCTGCCATCTTTGTTCTTGTAGAGTCGGTGGCTGGCTGCTGATAGGCTCCGGTGTTTTGGTTATGCAATGTGTCACGTCTCATGGTCAAAACAGTTGCTTAACAGCTGCTTGCATCGGAAGATCGGAAGATGTGAAACATCACTCCAAGTACAAATCCTAGCGACGATTGAGTTAAACAAAAGTGTGTGTAGTGCCTTACTAGGCAAAGTTTCAAACATCATAAATGATGTTGCAAGTACCTTTTATCTCAACATTGAATTTGCTGAGGGTCTATTATGTGATCAGTCCCAAATAACTTATCACTTTCGTACATCTGGTATGTTAATGTGTGACATACAACAAGCCTGTGAGAGAAAATCTACTTTTCTTTGCAAAACGTGTCCAATTTCTCGAGGGCATCTGATAAATTCAAAGGAATGGCTATCATTCAGGATGGATGTTATTTTTTTTTTATTTAAAATATTAATATTACTAGAATGTATGTTGCTTTATTCCATCTTTTAAAATTTAAATAGTACTTCAAAAGCAGAAGTATATTTGCGTATCCCTTTCTATCTGTAGTTGACATCTGTCTTAGAAAAACATTTTACGATATGTTTTATTTATAACTACGTATTTTATCTATGAGTATATAAGTACATGTATAAGGAACAGGAAGATAATAACCAATTAAAAAGCTTATGAGGTTATCTCGACTTATAAATTTATTACAACGTATTTTTGATTTGTTAAATGATTTGTTGTTTTATGATAGGCTGATGAACCTGAGGAGGAAGATGAAGAGGAGGAGGAGAATTTAGTCAAAGAAAAGAGAAGTATTTTAACTGTGCAATTATATAGAAGTCTGTTCGTGACTTAATTGCTGAATTCCTAGCAATGACATTGAAATTTACACTTGTCTTCATTCTTTTGCTTGTTAATTCACTTCGTTTTTTTCAGACATTTATCTTCTTTTTGATTTTGTTGCAACGAAGATCGAGTCAATATTTGAAGCCAGGAATCTTTGCATCGAGTTACCTGGTGACCAGTTTGTCTTGGAGAATGATAAAAAACATTTGCAAAGAGTTCTGTTTGATGCCTTAGTGACATGGATCGAAAGAAATCCTAGCATGGAGAATTTGGAAATTCTTACTCGGGCACTCCAAAAAATTAGTAGATGTGATTTTGTAGATAAAAATTCACTACATTGAGCATACGGACTACACGGAACATTATGTGCCACATCCAGATTTGGACATAAAGCAGTCGGACATTAAAGCAATTGTAAAAGACGCAGCCGTTAACTATCACGAGATTGGGCTATTTCTCAGATTATCACCACAGAAACTAAAACAAATTGAATTGGACTATCCTTCTGATGTACGTGGAAAAATGCATCAGGTCTTATCACAATTGCCTGTCAGTCGCCAGATGACCATTAACAGTTTGAGGTATATTGAAAGAATAGACCTGATTGCTAAACTTACGGCTCGGTGGAATTGAAGTTTATCAAATGCCAAGCTAAACGAGATATATTGTGTTCATTTATGTTGAATCTCATTTCCTTTTGTTTGTATGTAACTTATAGTCTGTAAATTTTGTTTAACGTATACGGTGTACACTTTGTTTCGAATTTAATGGTAATTAAAGCTTACTTTTATATCATGCCTCATGTCTGTTTAAATGATACACAACGCGCGCGTTTCTATATCTGAACTAAAAAAGCAGCGGAAACATTACCCCGTGGAAAAAAGTACGTCTACAGTAATTAAAATAGTGAGAAGATACATTGTACATCGATTTCTTAATTATTGCAAGTTTGGGGAGTGTAATATATGCCACACTTTTGATGATGTACAGTATTGCATTTTTAGCCGGGCTTATTGCTCAAAGAGCAATTGCCGGCTTATGTGATCCTGTTCAAGGCCGGATGTTAACCCCATAGTCGCCATTTCCAAGTTACGTGCAAAAATATAGTTCTTACTCTTATCTTTTGAGATAAAACGAACGCTAAATAAAGCAACAAAAATAAAACGAAGTTTTATCTATATAAAATAAACATTAGTAGTAATGACTTTGAAAACTTCATATGTCAAAGAACATAGTTCATTAGCCTAAGGATTTTTGATAATCAGTGTTACCGTAGTTCTCTACACACACGAGGTAAATCAGCAGAGGGAACCAGACTGGCCTGTTTGTTTACATTCAGCTGCGGTACCAGATTAATTCTGATTCTGACAAAATCGGACCGTGGTATTAGGATTGAAAAACTCACTGTCAGTGTCTTATCATTTATATTGATAGTTTTAAAATAATTTTTTCATCAGAATATAAACATGTAAGAAATCCATGTAAGAAATTCTACTCTGTAAATGAGCCCGGCTCTCTGTACTTCTGAGTACTTTGATTTTGCATTTGAACGAAATTACACTAGCCTTATTTATATGAAACGTATGATTGCTAAACCTGCATATTTTAACACGGGTAATTTTTTTTTTGTCCTTTTATTTTTCAATAAGAATCTTCTTGACATTTTATAAAATGTAATGATAATTTATATAAAGTTTAAATACCCGGTATGTATCAATGAATAACAAAAAATGCTTTGTTTTATAAACAGTGTTTTTAAACATGGAGCTATAGAATTTATTTAAATATTCTTCATTTTTATGCCACCGTAAATGAAGTTTCGATGGTATTTAGTTTTTGCTCTGTCCGTCCGTCTGTCCAGCTGTCTGTTTGTCAGCAAAAAAACTGTCCGCATCGTCATTTTACTTTGTGACATTGACCTTGAAGTTGCAGGGCCGTAACTACCATTGAGGCAAGTGAGGCAAATGCCTCACTAAATTTTTAGAGTTTTTTGAAAAGTGAAAATGTTTTACATTGTATATGTGTGTCTTTGTGCTAAATTAATATTTTAAACTTTTATTTCCATTTCTGTAAATCTTTCATCTCCCCACGTGCCTCATTTTCATTAAGAGAGCATGTAAATTTTAATTCAAAATATTTATTTTGTAAATTGTTCGATTATTTAACACCCCTTCTAAGAATTTCTTATTCATATTGAAATACTTGCTGATGGAGGGCTGCAAGTTTTAAATCTGTACTGGGCTTTCTGGATCACTGAAGATGATTGAACATTGAGAGGTCTTTTTGTGCCTTCACTTATTGTGACATATATCTCGGTTTTCACAGTCTCAATAAATAAATAAATTTCCAGATTATCCAAAGAACCTGTCTCTACATCCTGCAGTGGGATTCGAACCTGTGATGTAAGGATCAATTCCTTAGTCTGCGACTATAGAGCATACGCTCTAACCACTGCGCCATGCGGGCGAAAATTCAAAACGTAAAAACTTTTTAAGATTAAATCTTTTATTTTCCAATACCCAGGTTTCAGGACCTCCCTCCCCTAGGAAACCTCAATCACTGGTCATGAGGTACTACCCTTGCCCCGTCTGAGACTAGGAATGCCCAGCACCCTTGCCTCACTAAAAATTTGAGCCTAGTAACGGCCTTGAATTGTCCTGTTCTAACAAAATGATACCTGCACACTTTAACCTTGTCCATAACTTTTGAACAGTTGTACTTACATGTAAGTCTTCACATGTGTATTCATTGTGACAAGACAGTTTAGTGGGTACCTGTATAAATATTTTGACCCTGACCTTAGAGTTTGACCTACTTCTGAAAACCATTAGCTTTGACCAAAATTTTGAACAATTAGAACAAGGCCTTTCGTATATATTTCAGGTGTATTCCTTGTAACAAGACCTTCCTTTGGGTACTGACACTTTTGATTTTGACATATGGAGTCTGACATGCATTTGAATACAGTTAATCCTCGCCATAAGAAGCCATACAGATGCATGTCTTTCACAAGCACATGTTTCTTTTTACATTATGTCTCCATAATTTTTGTACTGTCCGTATGTTTGTCTGTTTATCTGTTGGTCCTCGAAACTTTAATCCTTTTCCATAACTTCTAAGAGGGTTGGGCTATGGCTTTATTCCTTGTGAGAAGACCTGACTTTTTGGTACCACCAAAGAAGAAAGTTCACATTGGTCTATCTTTGGCCCTGTGAATTTCTGAAAAATAAGAACTACTCAGACCCTTGGTGACTTCATATCAAATAAAAATGACGTAATTTTTTCTCTTGTCTATGTATTATGACGTCATGAATTTCGTCATTTTCCTCAAATCTTGAAAATTTAGTTAAAAATGACCAAATATTTAAGCTGTTTTTTAATATTTTGCATAGCCCCCAACCTCTGATCTAAAATGTTGAGTTATATAATGAAAGAACTGTTTTAGAATATTCTAATCCATGAAAGAATTTTTGGATCGCAGGGTGGGCTCATATGTTTATCAAAAGTTGAAGATGCTCCATTTGACCCATTTTCTTCAAAAATCAAGAACATTGCAGTTTCACAACGCCTGAGTTTCTAAACTTAGACTCTCAGAGGAAATTTTTTTTATAGGAAATGAAAGTACTAAGTCTCTACTTTATGTTGATGAACGACATAGGACGTAAAGACTTGGTCGGTGAATTAGTATATTGACAGGGCCATTTTATGGAGTACGTGAATCTACCTCTTTGACTTCATGACCTTGAATTTGACTAACTTTTACCAACAATTTCTTAACTTAACCACAGTCATATAACTTTTGATTAGTTGGCGTTAGACATTTAATTCATCCTACAATTGTGTATAATCACTGAGACAAGACCTTTCATTTGATATTAAAAAATGACCTTTTGACCTTGACCTTACAGTTTGACCCTGTCTTGAACAAATTTCAACCTTCACCATAACTCTTGAACCGTAAATAGTACTACGGCTTTCATATTTCACAGTTTGACGTATTTAATAAAATTAACCATGACCATAACTTTTTATTCAAAAGTACTAGGTCTCTCTATTTCCAAGTTGCATATTTTACATGTACATTAGTGTCAAAAACATGATATATGACCTTGACGTTTGACCTTTATCTGTAACAACACCTATCCGAATGAACTATCATGATTTTGTACCCCATGACCTTAAGCTTGAATATAAGCGGATATTATGTTCGTGAGGAGAAGTGACTTTTAGTCCGAGTTAAAGGCAAGGGATAAAACCTTGCATGATGCAACAAAAGGAGTGAGATTCGAGTTCGTTGGAGGAATGTCGCCGATGGCCTACGTTCCTGACAGTATCACAGGCCTTAAGTAAGTTATGTTTGTCTACGTTCATGTATATCTAGACTGAAAAAGCTGAAGTTTTCCGGGGTTTATTTACGATTTTGATATTTTGCATGCCAGGGAAATGTCAGAACCGGTGCCATTACGAAAACTGGAAATTTCGCCCTCTCGAACCGGAATTTAATTTTGATACTTGCGAACCGAACTAAATGCCAAAATCAGAATTTATTTATCATGTCGATAGCACAATGCCTCGATCTTACTACTCACTAAGATTGTTTGAAGAAAACATCACTCCACATTTCGTTAAAGAACTTGCAATTTCGACTGTCTGATAAAAAGCTATCAGCGGATTTTTAGTACTTAAAGTATTGTACTATCGATAACTTGTACCTCTGGAATTGAATTCGGTTCGCAAGTATCTAAATGACGCCTCCGGTTGGAGGCGGCGATTTCCTGGTTTTCGTACACGCGGTTCTGACGTTTTTCAGGCACCTAAAATATCGTGGAAAAAAGCCTAGAAAACGTCAGATATTTTGGATTAGTCGATGTATATGTTGCAAAACGTCTGTATAAATTTTAGGCAATTGAGAATTACATATGTGGTTAAAGGGAAAGACACTATACAATTGTTTGTTATAATAAGTGACAGCAACATCCAACAGCAGAACAAGACTGTGAATGTCGTATTTTTTCAAAGTCACTGCAAGACCGGGTGCAAGATGTTTCGGGACCACGACGTTTCGGGACCTGACAAATACGACGTTTCGGGACTAGCGACAAGACGGTTCGGGACTTGGGTAAAGACGATTCGGGACTTGTGTTAATTTTTTTCGGGATCTCAACAAATTATTTTATCATGGTGATATAGCATTAAAAAAAATATTATTCTAAGTACACATATACGTAATATTTCAAGCTTAATCCGCAAGACCTCATCTTAGGGGTCAATCCTGCTGATTTTATTATTTCAGTATATATATGCATGCAAATTAATAGAAAATATGGAACGCCATCACTGCCTTATAGCATAAAACTATGCATTCATTATGTCAATCTATCATTACGTGATGTGAACATATCTTTACGTTATGTCAATTTCTTATGGGGTGATGTAAAAATATCTTTACATCATGTCCATGCTGCATTACATGAAGTAAACACATTCTTCCATTATGTCAGCACTTTATAACTTGAAGTCCAAAGTTCATTATATGAAGTGAAAATATGTTCACATTGTGTTAAAATTTTATTACGTGAAATGAATGTTTCTTTATATTATTTCATTTCTTTAATATGTGAGGTCAAAATTGCATTACGTCAAGTAAATTGTGTTTTATAATTGAACTTATCATTACATGAAGTCAAAATTCCATTCCTTTTTGAGAATGTATATGTCTATTATATCAAAGCATTATTACGTGATATGGATTTATCTTTATTTTACGGCGAGAGCATCATGATGTAAAGTGAACACATCTTACTTTATGTCAGTGCTTTATTACGTGGTGTTAAAAGTGTATAACATAATGTGAACATATCTTTATATTATATCAACACTTTATTACATTATGTCAAAACTCTATTCCGTGATGTGGATATATAATTACGTTATGTCAACTCTTTCTTATGTGATTTAAAAAATATCTTTATATTGTGTTAACTCTTTATCATGTTGATTCCAAAAGTTTTGATGTGAAAATACATTTACATTATCTGAAAGTTGTATATCTAGTATAATAATGAATGTTGACGACCGAGTTTTAATGACTCGTAAGAGGGGGGGGGGGGGTCCCCATTGAGTAGGACGAATTATAGACACATAATATCAGCCCCCCCCCCCCCCCTCTTTTCCCAGACATAACCTTATTTTAGAAAAGTATAGTCCACTAGGGGTAATGTAGTATAACTGAAAAAATATAGAACTGATCGAAGTCGGACCCCCTCTCCGAAATAGGATTTTCGGGCTTGGACAATTTTTTTGGCTTGTCGAGTTTTTTTCGAGTAAATAATTTTTTTCTTTCTGGCTGACATCCTCTTTCAACTAAATGCTATGTCACGGAATTAGTTACTGTAATTTTTTCAACCATTCCAAGACCAGAATTCTGTTACAAAAATCTACCAGTCCCTCTTCTAAATCAATTGAATATGCCTTAATAAGCATGCATGGGCACATATTTGTGGCGCATATGGGAATCTTGAAAAAAGAAGGGGGGCGGTATAGAGTTGGTGACCAAAGGGAGTGAGCGGAAAAACTCTCCGGCAGGCTAAAGAGTTTTATAGAAAAAAGTTTTCAATTTAATTCAGCTAAACTTAATGTGAAAGTAATGCAATGTCCTACATTGTAAAACTAATAAATTTATTAATTTTATGTATATTTTGGTGACTAAAGATAGTAGGGCGGGATTTCTGCCCCCCCCCCCCCTCCCCAACCCGCCAGTGCACGTGTGTTATACGATATATCTGTATACACTTTAAAAAAGGAGAGTTAAAGACTGATAAAAAATAAAGTGTTCTAAGTAAGATCAGAAGTTTAAGATTTTTATTAAAAAAAACAATTTAAAAGAAAAATAAATGCTGCACGACTTATATTTGATTTATTTAATTATCAGATAAAAGTAAATGCCATTGAATTTCGACGCGTGACTTTAATTCACAGTCGCAGTGTTAAGGCTTTGCAAGTTTCAAGATTGTCAATCATTTTTCGCTTAAAGTTTTCATTTAAAGATGCAATTCCCAAATTGCTGAGAATTTATTTTATGACAGTTTTCTCTCCCGCCATTTTTAGTGCTTTCGGAAAGCGGAAAATACGTTATGCTCATATAAAGGCCGAGGATACCCGTGTTCGCATAACGTAATAGTGAATCGACATAATGTAGAAGAGTGCGCACAGTATGACATGAGCTTTTCACATCTGATATGAGATGAAATAGCCTAAGATACATGTATGCTGACAAGAGACTTAGCATTTTTGACACAATGTAAAGACACAATGACATAACGTAATAACGATTTGTCAAAAAGTAAGGGCAAATTCTCATCATGAAATTGATTCACGTCGTCATGTAGCATACTGAAGGCATAAAGTAGTAAAAGAATTGACCACATGTGACAATTTTTTCAGATAATGTAATGAAATTCTGACATCGTGTTATAGCGAATTGATATTGAGTTAAAGATAAATTCACATCATGTAATGAACTACTTAGACCAAATTGTAGAGAGTGCACATAATGTAATAATGAGTTGAAAATATATAAAAGCATTTTTACACCACGTAAAATTGTTTTGACTTAATGTCATAAAGAGCTGATATAATGCAATGGAAGATTGGCACAATGTAATTAAAGTACGACTTAATGCCATAAAGACTAAACATATTGTAATTGAAAGTTGATATAACGCAATAGTAGTGTGTGTAATTGCCATAAGGAGTTGACATAATGTAATGAAAGGTTGACACAATGCAATAGTAGTGTGGACTAATGTCATAAAGAGTTGACATGATATAATGGAAGGTTGACATAATGCAATAGTATTGTGGGTTAATGTCATAAAGAGTTGACATAATATAATGGAAGGTTGACATAATGCAATAGTATCGTGGGTTAATGTCATCAAGAGTTGACATAATATAATGGAAGGTTGACATATTGCAATAGTATTGTGGGTTAATGTCATAAAGAGTTGACATAATATAATGGAAGGTTGACATAATGTAATAGTATTGTGAGTTAATGTCATAAAGTGTTGACATAATGTAATGGAAGGATGACGCAATGCAATCGTTGTGTTCTGCTATAAGGCAGTGACGGCGTTCCATAAGAAAATATATAAACCTATACATTATATTACACAGAAGTATGGAGTACTGGATCGAAAAAATAAACAAACTGTACAAACCATACCTTTGTAATATTTCTTTCAATTACCATACAAATTACCTTGTACAAAATGTGCATTTTTAAAAATAAAGTTGGAAATTATATCACAATACAGACAATATTTATTAGTTTAAAAGGCTAAAAGTGTTTGCCCTTATCTCTTTTTTAGATTTATGAAATAATTAAACATTCATTGACAACTACGATAAAAGTCAATTTTCTAAGTAAAATTATAATTGATATAATCAAACAAAAAAGAATTTATACACAGTTCAATTTCTGTTAAAAATGAAAATACTTACATGTAGTAATCTATGAAAAAATATGCAATAAATTAATGAAAAAAAACCAGTCCATGCTCCCTAACAGTCACCCAAGTACCTTGAGTTTTCTAAGACTGTTTTAATACTATGAAGAAAAAATATATACACATATATTTAGGTAAAGGTTTATAGATATTAAAGTTGCTGGTAAAATTATACTCTTTTGTTAAATCTTAAAGCAGTCAAATATAATCTGTGGGCAAAAAAACATATTCCTTAGACAAAGTAAATAGTTACTGTTAATAAATATGTAAGACTCCAAAGTCCAATGGTGACGCCAAAGTCCGATGGTCTCGCCAAACCCGATGGTCTGCGCCAAACCCCGATGACACGCGGTCTTTACGGACGCCAAAGTCCGATGGTCACGCCAAAGTCTGATGGCTCGTTTCCTATGAGATGCGCGACGCTAAAGTGCGATGGTCTGACACGCCAAAGTCCGATGGTGCGAAGGAACAATCAACGTTTATGACGTCACTATAGTCCGACGTTATGGCGTTGTCCTGCATTCAAAATCCATTGATTTAGTATTTCTCCTGCTTACAATTTTACTGATTGTGCCTATTGTTTTCGCCACCCAGAGCTATTAGGGTTAGTCCTTGTACACCATTCGACTGATTGGGTTAGTTCTTGTACACCAATGTGTTTCTTCAAACTCATCCAAGAGATTTATGGTTAGTCCTCGCACACTTTTGGACTGATTTGGATTAGTCCTGCACCCATCCAAGATACTTAGCTTATTGTTTTTACACATTTTTCGACTGATAAGTGTTAGTCTCGCACCTATATCCATCGCATTTTTGCGCAGCAGTACTATGACGTCATAAACGTTAGTTGTTTTCTGCACCATCGGACTTTGGCGTGTCAAACCATCAGGGTTTGACGCAGACCATCAAACTTTGGCGTGACCATCGGACTTTTGAGTCCCATCGTACTTTGGAGTCCTACAAATATATTCTTTAAAATCAAAGGGACTTGTCAAGCTTAAACATATTTACCTCTATGACAAATTTTTAAAAAAGATACAGTTTAACAATATGGCACAAATTCCATTTACAACAATAAAATAGTTAAAAATTGTACTCTGTGACTTACACATGAATTCAGTTGCTTTTGTCTTGGATCTTGTAAACCATGGTTACATTTCGTCACTTTTCTTTTTTCTCTGCTTCTATTTTTTTTTTCATTTTATAGCATTAAATGGCAAAAATAAACATAATACACTGTATACGCTTTTAACTGTTTCTATAACTAATTAATGTAAAAATATTTGCAAAAAAAAATATTTTACATCAGTTTCATGGTTACATTTGAAAAAATACTCCATCATGTAAATCTTAAGTTATAATTGTTTTAGATTTTGAACACCTGACATATATGCATTTTGATTCTTAAAAAAAGGGGGGTTCTATTGTAAAAGTGTTAGCATTAAGATGAATTCTACAGGAGTGACTAGGAGAATTATGAACCTTTAGCAACAACCTCAGCTCAGCTGGAACAACAATAAAAAGCACCAAACTACATCTAGTGGGCGGGGCATCAATCCCCACATATACATATACTTAACATGTTGAAAAAAACATACATAGATATTTTCCACAGGTACTTTGATTCCGAAATAATATTATAACCTATGGTAAAATAATAATAACATGTAGATACCATACTACGGGTTAACGTTTTTATTACAGAATCAAGTGTCTGTGACATTTTCATATAAAAACAAAAGCTCTGTGGGTAAGGTACATAAACAAAGATAAAATTTAAAAGTACATGTTTACTTTTGTAGAAGTATTCTTGTGATCAATGTTAAATTGTAATACAATATATTTCTGTGAAATACTAACAAGAATGTATATCTATTAGAGAAAAGGTTATCATTGACTTCCATTCAGTTTATGAAACATAAACAATATTTAAAAACTTTCCTGGAGCAATTTTATAAAGAAATTTTTTTAAAAATGCACTAAAATAATAGTAACAAAGTAATTATTTCCAGGGAAATCAGATAAAATTCAAGGATAAAAATAATTGGTTAAATACTGTGCTGAAGAGCATTATTTTACTCAAAGCCATGTACTATTTACAGCAACAAACAATATTCATATTTTAAATGCAGCCACATTCAACTTTTCTCCTCCTATTCTAGAGCTTCACTTCTTATTCCTATAAAAGAGAAGAAAATATTGAATTTATAGACAAATACTTTAAAGTATTTCGAACTTGAGAGTTGTCCTATTTTCCTAAATCTTACTAATCTCCGAAACTTTCAATTCGAAAAAGTACTATTATGTTCATTTCTGAATTATCTAAATATTTCTTACATTATAACAAAATCACATATGGGCATTCAAGGAATAAGGTACGTACATGTAATCATGATTATTATTACGTATTTACAACATTTTTTGTTTCGGAATTTACCTGAACTAGTTAGATTTGTAGCGTGCTAAGAAAGCCAGGTGAAATTCCTTAAAGCGCTCCAGAGCCGATGTCATCTCCTCTATTTTAGGGAGGATAGTGATCCTGAAATGGTAAGTACCCTCTTTCTCTCCAAACCCACTCCCCGGCACCACGCAGATCCCAGTAGTCTCCAGAAGCTGGAAGCAGTAGAAGGCATCAGGGGTCTGGTTTCTTTTCTTGGCTTCCTCTATCGCAGCTGGAGGTAGGAAGATTCTTGGAAATGCATACATAGCCCCCTGAACTTCATTGCATTTAATGCCCTCTATAGAGTTAAACAGACTTGTGACCATACTTGCTTTTTTCTTTAGGAGAGCCAGGACATTGTCTTTTTCTTGTTTGAATTTTTCATAAGAGGGCTCTCCTGATTTTGGAGGATTAGTGATGCAGTCCATGACAATTTGTCCTATAATTGGTGGACACAGTTTGGCTGATATGGACTTCATGAGACAAGCCTTAACATCAGGGAGTAAATTGACCACCTCTGCATATCCTCCTCTAGCACCGCACTCCCCCATAAATCCTTTAGATGCAGACATGAAAGAGGCCAGCTCCATTTTATTGTATTCAGGGCCCATTTCTGACAGCACTTTCTTAAAGGAGAAAAACTGGCAGCCTTCTCCCCATATATTATGTTGGTATACCTCATCAGCTAGTATCATCAGTTTTTCCTGCTTAGCAAACTTGATAACATCTTCAATGTTTTGTCTGGTAAGAACTTGTCCAGTGGGATTTCCAGGATTAATGACACAAATAGCTCGGGGGACACAGTTTGATTTAGCTTCATTTATGGCTCTTTTTAACTCCTTTACATCAAGTCCCCAGTGATTCTCTTCATCCAGGTAATAAGGGATTGGATACGCATTAAATTCAGTGAGAGTTGCTGAGTACAGGGGGTACTGGGGGACAGGAATCATGATACCAGCTCTCTCCTTCCCCAATTTCCCGGTCATCAGCATGGCTAAAATTGTCTTTATCCCGTCACTAGCCCCTGTACACAACATGACATCTTCTGGTTTGCTAGGAATTCCATCTCTATCAGATATGTATTTAGCAATATCCTCTCTAATTACATCTATACCTGGACTGGCCGAGTAGGACCCAACACTGCCCCCTTTACAGCCCCCTAACAATCGCTTGGCCCTCTCTTTGACATCCTCAGGAAATCCGCAAGTGTCCATCATATCCGGATAGGCACACAGTGACAAAACCTGACGGATAAAGGTGATGGGTGTCTGTCCTGTAGCGTGACAGTCACCAATATTGGCCTTCATCACGGATGTGAAAGGCTTATTGGCACCTTTGGCTAGCTCCTTTTCTAACTCAGTAGCCCTAGCTACTATGGGGCCTCTGACTGCATATTCCATGTCCCTTATATTGGGATTCACGGCATCCATGGTGAGAGCTTTATCTGCCATCTTTGTTCTTGTAGAGTCGGTGGCTGGCTCCTGATAACCTTTTGTGTTTTAGTTATGCAATGTGTCACGTCTCAGGGTCAAAACAGTTGCTTAACCAGCTGCTTGCATAAATCTACAAGATCATAAATAACAGTTAAATTCTAAAAACAACACACCTTTCCGTTTCATATGTACCAAAACTGAAATATCAACGTGTGATTATTGTTGATTAATTACAAACCGGCCGAAAAACAAACACCTAAGCTAGAAGAATCAGGACTGACACTAGGTGAAAGGAGGCAGTTCGGGAAGTTTTTTTAAGTCACAACAAGTAAACGTTTAAAACAGGGAAAACGGGAAAGTAAGGAGGAAAACGTTTGATAAACACAGAAAAAATTACTTGGATAATGCATACGTATTTTATTCCACTATTTTTAATGATTTAATTCCCTATATCGCTATATTTTCTTTCATTATTTGTTGTTAAAAGTCTTACTCGTGTTTTTTTTTCAAATATATATCAGAGATTGCTTAAAAGCGACAGTTATATTAAAACTATCAAAAGGGCCGGGAGAAAATCGAAATATTTAGCGTACAAACTATGCAGCACCGAATAGGCCCATAAAAAGGTGAAAGGTAAACATTTCATTTTTATCGAATTATC
Organism: Saccostrea cuccullata; assembly: GCF_032062105.1. Classification (NCBI taxonomy): domain Eukaryota; kingdom Metazoa; phylum Mollusca; class Bivalvia; order Ostreida; family Ostreidae; genus Saccostrea; species Saccostrea cuccullata. Next base: position 15,534 of record NW_026924998.1, read on the forward strand.
AACGAATAAAGATAAAATCAACATTACAATCGATCTTTAAAAGAGACTATAAAAGAGACTATAAGTAAAGAAACACCGAAATTAACCCTACAACTATAGAACATGACAATTTTTCGAATTTCTCTCTGCCACAGGGACTTGCTCCTGGCGTGTAAAAAATATTTATAAAAAAAAAAACATAAACGATATACTATAAACCGTAGTTTATAGTATATCGTTTATGTTTTTTTTAATAATAAATATTTTTTAGTTTATAGTATATCGTTTATGTTTTTTTTTAATATGTTTTACGGTGTGACCGTTGGGGCGAGCGCAGTTTATTTACTATCATAAACCTACACATGTACTGTCTATCATTCAAGAAAAAGAAAGCAAAAAGAATAAAACAAAACAATAAAAAGAAATCATTTCCCAAGCATCGGGATCGAGATTCCAAACTTCTCGGAAGTTTCTGACAAAATCGGAAATACCCGAGCCGTTGAAGTGACGAAAGTATGACGTCAGATAAAAAGTTCTGTTGACTTAGGACGCAAACGCTAGTTTTATGGAGAAGAGATTGCATTAAATCGTTCTTTTCAAGTAAGTTGTTGCTGTGTTTTAGCCACCATGTTGCTATGCACTGCAACATGTTTTCCGAGTTTCACGGAAGCAACCGACATAACTTCGTCAAAATTCGTAAGTTTCCGGTGACGTCATTTGTATCATTTCCGAAGGGCAAGGTGAAGGCCGGTGTTGTGGCATGGGGGTATTTTTTTGAATAAGGTAAGGCAAAATCATTTCGTTAAGATTTCGGTAAGAAACAATGTTCCTTTAATTTTTTTACTATTTTTGATTTATTCGCGCAAAGGACATTGGGTAGTGCAGGAATTCTGGGAATGTTGCACAGAGAAATTTGGCTGACGTATGTACAGATTTCAATCCGAATTTCCTCTGTTCATACACGATAGTCTATTGAGCTCGCTTCGTGAGCGTCGCTTTGCGACGCTCGCTGCGCTCGCTATAAATATTTTTTACACGCCAGGAGCAAGTCCCTGTGGTTCAGCACAATATCTTCATTAAGCTGTATAGCTTTAGATAGCTAAATACAATTATTAAGCTAATCAAGTTAGCTTAAAAAGTTATTTATATGTTGTTTTTCACAAAAACGTTTTCTGTAAGAAACAAACAAAAAGTCGCAAGGTTTTAGGTATTGGAGTAACTTTTCATATAATGATATATACTCAGGTCTGGTACAATCACTAGATTTAGCTACGTAGCTTGATTTACCTACATAGCTTTATTTACCTACCTAAGGTAGCTTTATTTAGCTACCAAATGGGTTTATTTCTATTTAAAATCATTTTTCTTAGGGTGTGCAGAAAATATCATTTTGATGCAGTGATCATTTTCAACTTTGAACTCAGCTGAAAACAACTCATGAAAAAATCCCTCTTGGAAAAATGTCTTTTTCTGCGCAATTGCAATCAAAGTTCTGAAAGTTTTGGGGCTATGTATGACAGTTAGAGCAGTTATCACTTGGATGAAATGACAAAGAAGTCCAGTTCCGGTTAACACGATAATAGGTCGGTAATTCTTCATTACGATGTGAAGTAATCATACTCAGTCATGCCTCACCGCACGGACAGCTAACCAAACAACGGAATTACATGTTTTGCTCTAAATTGTCCAAACGCGGCAATGATAAACTATCTCTGCTCTGGATTGTTTTTTTAAGCCTCCCTAGTATAAATATTAATAGTCATTTAATTGCGACTTTTTGTCTCTTTTTAATAAAAAAAAATTTTTGAAAACTTACCTTGAAATAGCTAAATAAAGCTACCTGAGGTAGGTAAATAAAGCTACGTAGGTAATTCTACCTACGTAGCTAAATCTAGTGATTGTACTGGACCTGATACTCGCTTCTCATTATATCGCGGGTTCCATTGTATCGCGGTATATTCCAAAAATTCAGATACATAGCTCATAATTATCCTTTCTGTTAAAATACCATCTGTTTGTCGTTCGAATGTAAACTTCTGTGATGATTAAAAAGTATGGAACGTGTGTTGGTAATTTTTCTTTATTCAAATAAAACGTAATTTTACAGATTTCCATTCCCGTTTTTATCAAATTTAGATCATTGATCTTATAACCTAGTAAAACCCATAAAAAAGTTCATGTTTCAAAAGTCTTTAGTTTGTATAATTGTTTATTTTTTATGTGGAATTACATCTAAATATAAAAATAAAAATTGAAGTCCATGTCAGCCACAAGTTTCCATGTTTTCCTATACCGCGATACTATGAGACTCTCCATTTTAGGAGGTAATTAAGACTTCCCGTTTTAAAAATAGACAACAAATTAAACAATGCAAACTTGAGAAATAATTTGACTCTAAAAAGTTAGGCCATAGATTGATTTATGGATAGTATTTGATGAAAGTTAAAGAAAAAAATTGGAATAACACTTTTTATGCAAAAGGGTTAACCCCTTAACGGCCAAGTGCGCCTTTTGACGCATTTTCAGCATCGCAGTGATTTAACTGTTGGCGTTTTGTAAATAATTGGGATACAACAAAACAGTTGATATTTTCTGAAACTAGAGAAAAAACACAACAATTTTTCTATTATCAGTTTTTCTCTGCGATGTTAAGAAATTATTGTAAACTTAAATTGAACATTGAATATAATTGCGGGAAGTTAGTAAAATTACGCATAAATGAGTGATTTTGTGCTATCTTCTGTAGGCTGTATCTCACTTACAGAACACGATAAAAAAAAATGAATGCCATATTCTAAAAGCGGGGAATTTTCCCTACATTTTCTTTATTGGACATTAAAAGGTACAAGCATCCGTTACAGAAATATTTGCTGTTGAATATTGGAACTTTTTCGAGTAAAACAAAAAAAAGCACTATGACGTCATCTAACGGTTTGCGTGTACACAATGATATCATTCATGAGCTCGGTCTTAAATAAATCGATTCTTTTAATATATTGAAGAGATTTATTTTTGAAAGGAATCATTTATAAAGAAGAGTTTATATACGAAACGTTTTGAGTCATAAACATGCAATAAAGGGAATTTTCATTAGCTTTAAAATATATGTAAGTGATAGTTCTTGACCCAACGCCCTGATTTCGCGCACCCACTGTTTCAGTGTCATTCCTACATGTAGTAGGAATAATTTATAAAGTAATCAGGTATTGTCGTTACCATTTTCGTACTTTTCGGATGTGTTATTAAAAGTTAAAAAAAAAATATACAAGCTTATAAATCTTTTTTCGAGTCCTTAGGCTAGTATTTTAAATGTACTTTGAAAGGAAAAGCTGTCACAATGACAAAACATATTAGGAGTTAAAATATCGATGAAAGATATATTTTTGCTAATGCACAAACTGCATTTAACTGACGCGATTATTTTTCTTACCCTTATCTTTATCTAATATAAAACGAATGTATAGGAACATGAAAATAAAACAATGAATATACACTGAGATATTTATTTTTTAAAAATCGGGAAACTTAATTTCGTTTGAATTATTTCCCTTTCTGTTACCATGGTTATTATATACACAGGGAGAGACATAGCACGGAACAGTCATTCTAAAAAAAAAAAAACAAACAAACAAGCATGGACAATTAATAATTTTTTTTTTTTTCATGTCACTTACAGATTTGCCCTTATAATATCTTAACTATAAATTTTAAGATCGAATTCAGCTCTAATATATAAACAATACACGCATGTTTTATTTTTTTTTTTTTTAATTTTTTTTTTTTTTTTTTTGTTTTTTTTTTTTAAATATTTACCAATATATATGTAGTTAAAGTGTAGATATGAACATCATGAAGGCCTAATGTTGAAAACGTATTCCAATGGAAATCTTAATGTCGCTTCTTTTATATACAAATTTTAAGACGGGATTCGCAGCCTTAAAAGCGTTCCTAACAGACTGCGATGAATGTTAAATAAGTTTTTTTATCTTGAATAAAAAATGAAATCAAACCACTTCTCGAAAAAGAAATGCATGATCTTCTTTCATAAGTAATCATAGCATATCGCTAAAAATTAATTAACTTCAGTACTGAGTTTGCTCTACATTTCACGGACAGATTATTTGCAGGTTTCAAAAATAACTGAAATTTACCAAAAAAAACCTTATATCATTAATACTAGTTGCGAGTCAGTTATTTATTTTTAAGACAATGCCTTTTTAGATATAACAGACTGAACTGGAGAAAAACATCTACTTCCAAAATGGTAATTCAGGAAGGATTTTGCATGACAGATATAATTTTTTCATTCTTTGGGGAGCGAAATTCTTCATACTTTTATTTTATATCCTAAAACAAGCTTTGATTTTAACTATTGCAGAGAATTTTAACTTTTATTATAAAAGTTGGAGAATTGACTTCCCTAACCTTAACTTCGTAACGATATTTTTACCGAAATTTTAACTTAATTTTGGATATGTGAGACTTCATAAATCATACATTTGTGTCTATACTAGACATCAGAAACAAACAATTGGTCATATTTAGCTTTCTTTAAAAAAAATAATGGGACTGGATCAAGTACTAATTCCGTAATATTACCTAAAAAAAACAATGGCCATGGAATTTTAAAATTGTATTTAAAAAGTAATCGATGCAAGAGTTGTGGACAATTTTTTCCCCAAGTTCAATGATATGTCTTTAAGAAAATTATAATTACGTTTTTGCTTTTTGAAACAGTTATTTCTTTCATGATTTATATAATGAATTCGTCCATTTATCGTAGAATGACTCGATATTACATGTAAAGTTGGGTATCGAAGTGGGACATACAATGGAAATATATGCATTGTCGTCGGAAGCAAATTGAAAGTGGAAGGGGGCAAAGTAAAGGAGAAAAAATATTCAAGTTACCAAAAACTTGAAGAGCGAAAAAAAAAAATTGTCCTTCGTCCTTCACGAAAATCCTATTTCGGGGAGGGGGAGGGCTAATATCGAACTTCTCTCAATACAATTTCTTTCTAAACCTACGCTCCAATGTTCATTGTCTATATTATGGTTATCTTTGTAAAAAAGAGACCCTAGCCCCCACCCCTGGTTCCGACGCCTATGATATAAAAATTTGTAAAGCGATTCAGATTCCGTTTTTTTCTATTGCGACTTTGAATAAAAAACGGAAGAAAAATCGTGTTTTGTCAGACACAGACAGAGATGCTGTCACTGAATTGCAAGAAACTTGTTTTCTGTGTAAACCATAATGAGAAGGACCCCCATCACCCGCAATAACCAACTTTTTACACCGCAGGTTCAAAATGTATCGCAATATTCCTTTTTTTAAAAACGTTCTCGGAAATTGATATCTACATGTATTATGAATATATTTATACAAGTACCAAGTCCAAGAAAAGACATTTACATGCAAGTCTAATATATGTAACCTTTGAACTACTACATACGCGTTCACTGTGAATGCCTAAGTACACCGATAATCAACACTCAAGCCACGGTCCAGAGTCCACTTGTAGCCTTCAGATTGAAAGAGGATTTTGGCCGTGATTAGAGAGACACGAAGTATGCACAAGAAAATGCGAAGTGTTTGTCATCTTAACATTTTGTTCCCAGTGCATGTATTTTACCTTAGGTCCCTGAAAAAAAAAGTTTGGTGATTTTCCTTTGCATAAGCCTGCACTGATATAGTGATATTACCACCTAAAAATATTGAAGATCTATAACAATGAAACGAAATCCAAAAAATGAAAAACTCAAACTTTAATCTATATTGCGCTGTCGCCCCACGCGGGCTCAGGGAAAAGTTGCCCAAAGTCGAAAATCCTATTTCGGGGGTGGGGGGGGGGTGTTGTAGGTAAACTTTTTCTCAGTGTCAACTACTTTCAGTACCAATTCTAATACTACATTTTCGGTACATTACTAAATGTCTAAAAGTGTGGGGGGGGGGCAACCAGGCTTTCAATTAACATTTCCTTTAGTATAAGTAAGGTTGGGAAAAAAAGTGGGGGCCAGCCCCCCCCCCCCCCCCCCCCCCCCCCTGGCCCTCCTGTTGCTACCTTCATTTTTGTTTACATTCCATGCCTAAGTTTTGTTTCCTTTTTTACTCATCGGTACCCTCCCCCTTCCTTACAGACACATATTGCTTCATGTCTCTTTGTAAATGGAGATAAAGGATTTCTCTGGGTAATGGATTTAAAGGGGATCAAACAGTTACTTGCCCTGGTTGGAATATTTATTGTAAATGCTACATGTCACAGCTAGTTGGTGTTCATTTTGCATTTGCATTGATAATTGATTTGGGAAAGGGATCATAGGTCATGATAAACCATGTAATGAAAGACATGTGCAGTACTTGGTAAAACCTTCATAGGGAAAAGTAGAATGGACTAAATTTAAATTTAAATTCATGCATGCATAATAGTGAGACCAGTAAAAAGTTCCCAAGTCATGTAAACTCGTTTTAATACTGTAAGTCTTTTTATTTTAATCCCGATGTAAAAATTTTACAATTTGCTTTATGCATATGCTACCGATTGAATTACATACTCCCAGGTACATATAACTATATTGATCAATCAGATTAAAATCAGATGTAAGTTTTTGTTAAGCTACGTTTAAACTAGCCCAGGTACATGTACTACGTTGTTCGTCGTAAACGTAGACAAACAGCTGGGGGTATGTGTACAGATAAAACAAAAAAAATTACTTTTAAGTGAAGTAAAGTGAAAACTGAAAAAAATATCCATATCCATGAAAAATGAAAATTTGAAAACTATTTTTAAATCTGGTGATGTTTAAACTTATTTCAGTGGATATATATCTTATAGCCCCACCCCATCCCCTTCACCCTTATACAAAGAGTTGTAATTAAGAGCAATTAAAAATTTGACACTGGTATTAATATCATAATTCATTCACTTTTAATTCATGTTTGTAATTAAAAAAAGTAATGGCATAATGTCATTTTTACTGAATAGAAGGTAAAATGTAGGCTGGAATCGAGAGTTAGTGTGCATAGTTCTTAGTCATACTCTCCCCATGACAGTCATATAAAACTTAATGATATATACTGATGATATTGTATGTTCGAGTACATAACAGGGTATTGTGAATTTTTATATGTAGATCGCTGGAACAAGGCAGGTAATTTTATTCATTGATAACACTCTACTGAAAGTAAATAAATATATAATACCCATGATTTGTTAAGAAGCCCCCTTCTCAAAATTGCTATTTTTGTAACCATGGTAACACACACTGTTCCTTGAAATAAAAATACTTAAATATTAAAAAAAATCTGCATCTTTGTATGCTCCACATGTGTACCAAATTTTATTGAAGTCAGTAAAAAACTGTAGGAGGGATGGCGATTCAAAAATTGCTTACGACAATCAGACAGTTGTATAAAGCCGAAGTCGAACGGATGAGGTACTGACATTGTGTGATTGTATAAACTCTTTCTATTATATAAAATTGACCATTAAAACTAAAAAACTAATTGAATGCATGCTTTGTTTTAATTGTAACACAAAATCCTCTGGTTTGGAAACATTATTTGTAAAATTGTTTGTATTTCAGGGACGAATAAAGGGAGCAAAGCACATATTTTGGCAATTATGGGTCTCAATCGTTGCCATGGCAACCGTGACGTCAAATTACTCTGCATAATCAAATACTTTAGGATCTTACCTTTCAGAAAATATATAGGTTGCTCTATGTAAAAGTGACTAGAAAATGTCTAAAATTCTATTTGAACTTTTTAAGACAATTATGCAGAAAAATAGCAAAATCTCTGGCCGTTAAAGGGTTAAAGCAATATGAGCTGCAACTTTGATGTCGGAATTTTTTGTTGAAAATTTGTAATAAACTATTTTAATAATAGAAAATAAGAACATTTATAAATTTCTGTTGTACATATTTGCAATGAGAGAACTATTTATGTGCTTAGATCATGTGGATTGAAAACAAAATTACATTATTGTCATCCTGTACATTATTTATTTCTTATATAAAACTATACATTCTGTTGCAAAGAAATCATTTTTCTACAACAATTTAATACTTTCTTTTAGTCGAACTCATCATAAAGGTTTAAATTACATACAAATTTATCGTAATAGCTCTTTTTACCAGCAAAATAAAATTCTCAAAAAATTAAAATACAGCTCATATTGCTTTAAGTACTGCGATGTTATGAGACACCAGTATACATGGATGCATGGCTATCAAAAATACAATCCAAATCATAGATATTTCTGTGTAACTGTGTGGTCACTCTTCAATAACCACAAAACTTTTAGAACTTTGAGTACAATATGATAAGTTGAAAATTATCACCGCACCAAGATGTGACTTTTTGTACATGCTGAAAAAATAACACATTTGAGAAAATAGTGTGATAAAACAGCTTAATCAAGCAATTCCGAATAGCTTAGTAAAGTTACACAGCTAAATTAAGCTATATATCTTAATGAAGAGTTTGTTCCAGACCTGTTTTTAACTCAGTGTCTTGGCATAAGCCCACAAAACAATGAAAACATGTCCAGAAGACAATATCATTTCAGATAGAAAGTTCTGTCTCTGCAGCATATGACCCTTACATATACCTTAAATTTACTAAATTAATGTACATACCGGTATATTTTTGGAGAGAATTTGTGCTACTAAAGTTATTCAGTTTATTCTTGTTTCTTTCACAAGCTAGCCTCAGCTAGGAGAAAGGCAGCCTCCATCAGTGTATTCTCAGTTTTTGTAGTATATATATAGCTCTAAACCTTAATCTCCCAAGGGAGGGAATTAGTGTTGATTAAATTTTTCTTTTTTCTCTCAGGAGAATGGCGGCCTCCATCATTGATGACTGGCAGTCCTGCAGAAACATACAGTACTGTAATAAATACATGTGGACCAATCAGATTGCTTGTGACATAGAGTTCCTGGTGGGAGAGAACAAGGAGAGGGTGGCGGCTCACAAGTATGTTCTGGTCAGCAGGAGTTGTGTCTTCTTCTCCATGTTCTGTGGACCCCTTGCTGAAACACAAAGGGAAATAACTCTACCTGATATCGAGCCTCCGGTTTTTAAGGCACTGCTTGAGTAAGTCTTTGTACGTGCAAATAGCATTATTGACTTATTTTCTACATAAATTTTACTTTCTTGGTCCATATCAGGCTAAGTAGTTGATCAGAGAACAGTTGCCTCTATCATACTTACAGAACAAGGTGTTGAATTTGGTATACTATGAAACCTTTACAGATTAATTCTTTTCTATTTTGTATTAATTTGTTTAATCTGTGTTTGACAGGTTTCTCTACACAGACTCTGTAGACCTACAGCCAGATATTGTTCTGCCATTGCTGTATGCTGCCAAGAAATATTCCATCCAGGCCCTGGTGAAACAGTGCATTCAATATCTTGAACTGGATCAAACCACAGAGAACATCTGTGCTATTCTTGAACAATCACATCTGTATGATGAACATGAACTTCAGAGGAAATGCATGAGCTACATCTGTCGTCACACTAAAGAGGTATTACATTCAGAAGATTTTCTGAACCTCTCCTCCAAATGTCTTGAAGTTATTTTATCCAGTGATGAATTACAGATTGATGAGAAATCAGTTCTAGATGCTGCCCTGAAGTGGGCAGTTGCTCAGTGTGAGGTGAAAGGTTTGGACATTAATGCAGAGAACCAGAGGAAGGTTCTGGGGGACATTATCTATCTGGTTAGGTTCCCCTTACTCGGGGATCAATATTTCACTGAGGTTGTTGCAGATATGGACATTCTGACTGATGCTGAAAAAGTGGAACTCTTCAAGTTCTTCTTCAAGAAGGAGAGAAGTAAGAAATGTAAGTTCATTGCAATAAATAGATACTCGGGATTGGACTCTCCTACCTCCATGACGACATCTTTCCATTCGGACGTAAATGACAGTCGACCCATACAGACTTGTATCCGGTATCAGACGGTTTACGAGGATGGTTCATGGTACTGTGGTGGTGAACCAGACGCCATCTCCTTCACCTGCAATGAGAAGATCTCCCTGCATGGTATCCTTGTTTATGGATCGTACATTGGAGAGGGAGTGTACGATGTGACCTGCTCCATTTACGATACGATGGAAATAGAAAAGGTCACCAGAAAAACCAGGTTAAAAACCAGCGAGAGCCAGCACACATATCCAATCCTATTAGAGACGCCCATAGATATTGGACCAGGAAAGAAGCACTCGTTAGTGGTGAAACTAATTAGCTCTGACGGGCT
>NW_026924999.1:0-25276 GCF_032062105.1 Saccostrea cuccullata
ATATGTTCACATTATTTTATACACTTTTTACACCATGTAATAAAGCACTGACATAAAGGTAAGATGTGTTCACATCACATCATGATGCTTCCGACTTAAAATAAAGATAAATGCATATCACGTAATAATGTTTTGATATAATAGAAATATACACTCTCAAAAAGGAATGGACTTTTGACTTCATGTAATGATAAGATTAATTATAAAACACAATTTGCTTGACATAATGCAATTTTGACCTCGCATATTAAAGAAATGAAATGATGTAAAGAAGCATTCATTTCACGTAATAAAGTTTTAACACAATGTAAACACATAACCACTTCAAATAATGGATTTTTTACTTCAAGTTATGAAGTGCTGACATAATAAAAGAATGCATTTACTTCATGTAATGCAGCATTGACATGATGTTAAGATATTTTCACATCATCTCATAAAAATAGACATAACGCAAAGATATGTTCACATCACGTAATGGTAAATGACATAATAAATGCATAGTTGTATGCTATAAGGCAGTGATGGCGTTCCATATCATGCAACAAAAGACCTTGGTTTATATGGTCTCTTTCGAATGATGTATCAAAGTCTCGCAATGGGACTTGAAAGCGACGTAAGGACGTAAGTCTTACTTCACGACTATCCAGTTGCGTAAATAAAACCAATGATATGACCCAGTGACTTTATAATAATCATTCAGCATGCATTCATTGTTACATTTTATTGATATTAAACATCTGTTAATGTCTATTTCTTGACTGTTTCATGGTTTTGCCGATTCCCCCATACAATTAATCTAACGGATATAAATGAGACACGAATATAACTGATACAGTTGATTCTTTTGGTTCTTAAAAGCATCTTTAATGTCTGTCTTTTATGCTAAAAATAACTGTATCTGCGTTTTGTTTTAGACTTGATTATTTGGAAGCTTGACTTCTTCACTTGTCAGATTTTTTTCTTTGAAGAATTGTTAATATTGATTTTCTTCCACAAAATGGAAAAAAATCGTTTATCTTGAGGTTTCTCGAATATCAATAAAAATCAATGAAAAATAGAAAATATTCCTAAAATATATTTTCCTTGAAGCAGAAAATTTTGTTTAAAGTGGTCCTTCAGATATCCGGAAGCCAGATATCCGGATGCTTCAGTATCCGGACGATTTTGCATCGGAGCAGACTTTTTTAAACCTTATTATGTCTTGTTTAACTGGTAATTCAGATATCCGGACAATTCACATATATCCGGAAAAATTGACTAGGAACCAAGGTGTTCGGATATATGAGGCTCCACTATACGTGATTGTGAATTCATACCAAAGCTTTTGTTTCTTCATTGTCACTTTCAATCTTAACTACTTTATTTCACACAGGTAAGAATTAGGAAAGTTAAAGGGTCTTTTAAAAAAATCCATGAATATTCTAATTCTAAATATAATGATATTTTAAAACTTTATTTCAATGAATACCATATTCTACCCTGTTATATAATAGAAAACTCGTGGTACGGTACGTGTGAGCACTGAGCTAAGAAAATTATCACCTCCCCCGCCTCCCATTTGATTATAATATGGCGAAGTCAAGTTTCACTCTGAGAAACCCGAAATAAGTATCAGATCAAAATGTAAAATAGCAGGTACACAATGTAGTAAAGAATCTGAACATATAATTACACTTATTCAGTGGTAAAGGAGGAATTCCAGAAAAGAAATAGGTATACCCCTCAATATTAGAGAAAGATTGGCTTTGTCAATAAGAAACCCGAAATACGTATCCGATCAAAAAGTAAAATAGAAGGTCACAATGGCACTGTGTGACAGAGATTCTGTGAAAATCAAAACTAAACTGTGATTGAGTGCTCTAAAGGACTTGTGGATAAGAGATGGGTATCCTAAAGCATACAGACGAACATCCTCATCACTATATACCCAACTGCTTTTCAAGAGAGGGGTAAAAAAAATTACATTCGTCATGTAGATTACTTAAATACATTGCCATTTTTTTGTGAGATAACTATTTTAAATTTATAAACGAGATAAAATTTTCGCGAGCAGGCAGAGTGTTGTACGTGAGCCTTAATGTATGCAAAAATGTAATTTTCGCGGGCAGATCAGGGTGATTACGCAAAAATACAATTCCTGCAAACAGAAAGTGGTAGGAGATTGGATAAATAGTTAGCAATGTAGAAAATTTTGCAACAATATTTTACATTTGTAATGTTTTTTAGCAGAGACATATATGATTTTTGTCTCGAGAACTAAAAGATAGACCAATTAATGAAAATAATAATTACCAAAAGGTTCTGCTATTTCCTCTTTAAATATCTGATCAACATTTCTGTGTTTTGGATCCGCCTTCCTCAACAACACGTCTACATACATTCCAAAGGTTATTACATGGTAGGAGTATGCTGTACCTGTAAGTAAATTAGATGAACTATTTTACAAATCATTGCTGAAAGCGATTAAAACCTGTCCTTAAGATGTACCCTCAAAGGTGCGATTGTTTCACGTGTCTGTTAGAGGGCTGATATTGTTGTATCGGGTTGATGCAAGATTTGACACAAGGAAAAAGGTCTTGTAATATTCTCTATTTTTCAGTCCAGCAAGATCCCTATCAGCCATGAAAGTTGGTATGACTACCGAGAGGTAAGGCACATTACACAAATGCAAAAAATCGGGATGCCAGTCCGTCCGTCTGTTACGCTTTGGAGTACCCATCTCTTATCTGCAACTCCTCTTATACCACTGAATGATTTGATGAGACTTTCAAAGAATATTTATAACATGTTGCCATTGTGCACCTCTTATTTTACTTTTTGATCCAACACATATCTCTGGTTTCCCATAGCAAAACATGGACACTGCCATTACATTCATATATGGGAGGTGGGGGTATCATTTAGTGAGTTCATTGCTCACAGTGCCTCTAGTTATTACTATATTTAAAATTAAAAGATATAATTACTAGTATGAATGTTTAAAAAAAAAACAACTGAGATTGAATTGCTACCTGGTTTCCAAATCGGCTCCTGTTCCTCTAAAAACTCCTCCACTTTTGTTTGGTTTGTTTTCAGAAGCCGTATATCAATTGTTCCTTTTGTAATGGATAACCCGGCCTTTAAGTAAAATCTACATAATACTACATCTTTTATATATGTAACATTATAAACTTGTAAAATCTAGTGAGCTTTGGGTATGATTTACTTTGTTTTATAACTCCATTGTTAAAGTCGATTTATAATATCTTACAACGTTTCTAAGAATTTGATGAAAGATATGGATTCGGATTATAAATTTACCCTAGATACTGAGCTAGCAATTCAGATAATTTAAGCAGCTATACCTTTGCCACACGTCATTCGTCTTGTATAAAGAGAATAATTTGTGTTTATGTAAAATACCGTTTGGTGCCACAAAATTAAACTGTTCAATTCGGATAATTAAAAGAAGATTGAATATAAACAGGATTAAGCCATATTTCCAAACCTCTGTGAATAATCTCTTAACCGAATGATACAGTTTCACCATGCAAAATAACTGTTCATGTGCCACTGAAGCTCTACTGGTTTTTACTTATAGCAATGGAAGAGAAAAGTAGCAGTTGGGAATTGAAACTTTAAAACAGCAGTAAATAGAATAATGATCCTTGATTAAATCTCTTTATGTTTTTAATGTAGTCTACTTGCATGCCACATTATATTATAATCAGACTAAAACTGTATTTGGAGAAGCATCTTTACGGATTACGGAGTATTTTACGGAAATTTCTATTTTTAGTAACCAAGGCAATAATGTTCATGGAAGTCAAAAACCGATATACAGAATTGTGTATCTAATAATCGTAGTGTAGTCTACTTGTGTGCCAAGTTATATTGAAATCAGACCAAAACAGTAGGAGACATAGCATTTTGAAAGAATTTCACAAAAATTTATATTTTTAGTAACCACGGCAACACCGTTCATCAAAATCAAAAACGATAAAAAGAATTATGTACCTTGGTGTAGTCTACTGGTGTGCCAAGTTATATTAAAATCAGACCAAAACTGTAGGAGGTGTAGCATTTTGAAAAATTGTTTACAGACAGACAGACAGACGGACGGACGCCGCATTACTATCGCATAAGCTCTTCTGATCTCTGACCAGTAGAGGTAATAAATTCAAAATTATTTTAGATATAAATTAGATGCCCTCATAAGCCAGATATACATGTATTTGATTATGAAAATGAAAAATTCGAGACCTGAATGAATGAACACCTACAGGATACCGCCAATCATATTCTAAAGATGATATGGCTTCTGCGAAAAAATGAAAGGAGACACAGAAAATATGCATTAAGTAAAAAAAAAAAGACCCCTAAGGAAATGAAAATATACTAAATAAAATAAATTGCGTATTTTTTAGACTCCACTAATCATTTTCCAAAATATAACTCTGCAACTCGTAAAATGTTAGGAGAAATCTTCAATCTCAGGTGATTGTTAGAGAAAACAAGTTGTGTTTGTGAAACACTGATGCCCCCGTATGGCAACATAGCGAAGGTTAAGCTTTCTCAAATGCAGATAAAATATGTTGGTACCAAAGTAAGGCCTTTTCACAAGAAATGCAAAATATAAAACGCTAGCTACACTTGTTCAAGGGTTATGACCAAGGTTAACATTTCTGAAGGTAGGACAAACTCCGGGGTTCAGGTCAAAGGGTCAATGTTATTGGTTTCTAAAGAAAAGCCTTGTCTCAAAGATTACATATGGGAAGTATGAAAGCGCTGGCCCTTACCGTTCAAAAGTTATGGCCAAGGTTAAAGTTTGTAAAAAGTAGGTCAAACTCTAAGGTCAAGGTCAAAGGGTCAAGATTCTTGATATCCAATGAAAGGTCTTGTCACAAGGATTACACAAGTGAAATATGAAAGCTCTAGCCCCTACTGTTCAAAAGTGATGGTCAAAGTTAAAGTTTGTAAAAAATAGGTCAAACTCCAAGGTCAAGGTCAAAGGGTCAAGGTTCTTGATATCAAATGAACGATCTTGTCACAAGAATTAAATTTGTGAAGAATGAATGCCCTAGTCCGAACCCTTAAAAAAATATGGTCAATGTTGTATTTTGAAAGTAGGTCAAACTCCATGGTCAAGGTCAAAGGGTCAAGGTTCTTGGTATCCAATGAAAGGTCTTTTCATCAGAATTATATATGTGAAGTATGAAAGCCCTAGTACTTATTCTTCAAAAATTATGGCCAAGGTTAAAGTTTTTTCATAGGTACGGAAATCTCCAAGATCAAGGACAAAGGTTAAGGTTGTTGGTATTTAATGAAAGGTCTTTCCACAACGAATACATATGTAAAAAAAAATATATAAATGTCCTGGTATCTATTGTTCAAAAGATATGACCAAAGTAAAAGTTCAAAATATTTGTGTTAAAGTGGGTCAAACTCCAAGGTCAAGGTCAAAAGGTCAAATTTGGTAGTACCCCCAAGAAAGGTCTGTCACAAGGAATACACATGTGAAATATGAATGTCATAGCTCCACTATATCAAAAATTATAGGCAAGGTTAAAGTTTTTGCGGACAAACAGACGTACAGAGAGACAGCTAGACAGACGGACGGACGGACACGACAAAAACTACATACCCCCGAAACTTCGATTACGGGGGCATAAAATATTAAGGATTGATTTCGAATTCCAGAGTCAATATCAACAAATGTTGGTCTATATTACATTTTTGATGATACAATTGGTGAAATTGATATATTAACTTCATAGAATTCCTTGAAAATGAACACGTTAATTTATCCTTTTTTAGCCAAATAAAGTTCTCAGGAATGTAAAATGCGGTATATACCTGGTGACTTAGTAACATATCTACAGTAATATTCTCCTTGCCATTCTTCCCAAACTCCGGCCAGTAATAGGACACCCGCTTCTTGTAGTCCAAGTAGCCTCTGAAGTAAAGAGAGGGTACAGGTGAAACATTTCATGATTACGAAGTTATTTTAAATTTTGATGAAAATAGCGTGGTTGCCGGCCGGGCACCACTAGTAATCGGACGGTGACTGAGGCCATTTTGCGAATCGGTGGGGTCATCGGTAGGAAATAATTCGTAGTTAAAATTCAGCGATGTCTCCAACGATGCCTCACATCGCTCCTCATCGGCAACCCATCATTAACACGTCTTTCAAGGATCGGCCGATGTATGGTCGAGCATCGTCCAATTTTCGTTTAATTTGAGGTTATCGGGGGGTTGAGTGGTGTTCAACAGATAACGGCCGATCATCGGTCGATGTTCGACCAAACACTGACATGTAGTCAACCGATGTACAAAAGATGTTCACCAATGTATGAGCGATGAAATATACATCGGCCGATTATCCTGGAACATCGTTTTATGATGAGCCATAACTCGCTGAGCCTTTGTAAGTCCGGCCGGCAACCACGCCATTTTTATCATAAAACGCATTGGTTGCCCATCGTATACCCATCGCTGGATAATGTAACTGATACTTTAAGGACTAGTAGGCCGATGTTGACCGATGTTGGGGCATCGCTAACACCACGGATTACCACCGGTCTACGGCTACCGGCCGGGAAATGTGACCTAGGCATAAAGGGGGTCATTTTTCAATGTGGGTCATTATTTTATAGGACTAACATATAAAATAATGACCCCCATACTCTTTGACAAAAAATGATTTTTTTCTACGGGTGGGGGTCATTTTTTGTCGTTGAAAAATGACCCCCCGGTCATTATTCGATGGGGGTCATTATTCGTCTTTACACCGGCCTTTAAAAGAGGCATACATGTATTGGAAGATGGTTGACATTGGTTTATCCTGTAGGTGGGTTCCTAAATTATTTCCAATCCAAATGCTCTGAGCAGTTTTAGTATACGTTATCCAATCCCCCATCTCCAAGAATCCCCCATGAAAGTATCACAGTCATGTTAGTACACTTGTATACAGTTAAAGGAATACGTTTGTCGCCACTTTTAAAATACCAAATTTCATATTGTTGACAACAACCTTGTGCTTGTAGAAATTTAACCATTGTCAAAGCTCCGCGTGCACTTTAAGACTATTCAGAATTTTCATTCTTACTGGTAAGCTAACAATGCCCCTATTTGCTTTATTTGAAAGATAAGTTTATACGTGAACCATTTACACATATAGACAGATTTTCCTGTTCGACTGTATAGGACATATATATGCCAGAAAACGGATTAAACGACCGATCAGATATTGCGTAAAATTATGGTAAGATAATACACTGAAGATATTATCAACGGGAATTAACTCGAAGTCGATTTGATGAAAATTTATACCTCGAATGTGCCCCTAAGCTAGCTTGATTGGTATGTCTGTGCCATTTTTCATACTTAAAAAAAATCAAAATATAAAGACTATTTCGTTTGTTTTGTTTTTTTTTAATGTCCCTTCGAGAATTTTCGATCACATTGAGACACCACTTGCCTGTGGAGGGGTGCAAATCTAAACCTATGCTCGACCTTTGAGCAGTAAGAGATCAGCACCAACTGCGATCACAGGCACTGGTGGTATGGCCCACCCCACTCCCTGCCCTATTTTTTTTTTCTTTTTAAATCTGAGGTCGAGCCACCATCCCCTATTTTTGTATTCTAATATACACTATATGTTATCGATAATGTAACCCTTTGGCCCCTATAAAATGTTTTAAATATATTGTTACCCTAGCCCTTACCGTTCAAAAGTTATGGGCAAGGTAAAAAAAAATCATAAGTACGGAAATATCCAAGGTCAAGGTCAAAAGGTCAAAGTTTTTAGTATCAAATGAAAGGTAATGCCAAAAAACTACATATTTGAAGTATGAGAGTACTAGTATCTACCGTTTAAAAGTTATGGCCAAAGTAAAAATTTGGCATTTTTGTGTAAAATGGGACAAACTCCAAGGTAAAGGTCAAAAGGTCAAATTTGGTGGTACCCAAATAAGGTCTTGTCACAAGGAATACACATATTAAATATGAAAGTCATAGCTCCAATAATGAAAAGTTATGGTCAAGGTTAAGGTTTTTGCGGACAAACAAACCGCCAGATAGACGGACATACAGACGAACACGATAAAACTATATACCCCCGAATCTTCGATTACGGGGACATAAAAAGAAATGGTCTTCAATTAACTTTTCATATTATGATACATTATAAAGAAGACGTTACAACAATGAAAATGTTTGTTCTGATTTTCATATTAAATTCTCTGAAAAATATACTCAGAACTGAGTAAAAGGGTGGAGTAAAACAAGAATTAAGGTAGAACCTATGTTTGAAAAGTCTTTGTCACAAGATTTTCAAACTTTTCAAAATGATAAATTAGTACTTGCTTATCAATCAGTTAAAATATCATGATATTGTTCCTTGTTTTTAATCTAGAGCAGGCTGTGAAACTTGGTATGGTATTTACATACTGCGACTTAACATTTTCAAATATTTTTAGGGGTACTTGTCATAAAGGGAATATGAAAAATCACAAAAATACTTCTTCAAACATCGTCGTTTATAAACTTTATTAACTGAATAATATTAAACAATATTTTATCAAGAATAATTTCTTTTTTATTCAATTAACATAAAAGATAAGTCCACCATTAAAAAAATAGTCAAATGAACTCTATTATTTTTAGTCAATTATGCACCCTATACTTGTAAATATTTTTTAGAAGTCTTTGTCACAATGTTTTCAATCTTCAATATGATGAAGAACATAGCCAAATGATTACAAAAAGTGATTAAGATATATACATTTCCCCTCTAACTAATGAAAGATAGGCTATTTACCGATACTCATATTCTTGACCTTTTTGCACTTACACAGGATTTAATAATTAAATGACTGTTTGGGGTTACTTTCAGATTAAATATTTATCAGAAATTGTACTTTTACTTTAAAAAGATCATATTTAATAGAAAAATTGTAATCAAACACCAAGAATATGAATAGGTAACAAATAATTGTTAAAAGGAATGCACATCATTTCATTATAGATATCACAAAAATGTACACACGATCAAACGATCTACAACACGTACATCTTTGACTTAGACACATTTCATCAAGATATTACACTATATAGCTGGCAACTAAAGATTTCTTACGATTTATGCATTCCTTCAAAATGGTTACATACCATTCAAATTATTACGAAAGTTGTATGTACATTGTAATTTCATTACACTAGATAGTCTTGGGTTTGTCAACTTAAGGTCTAGATCTATTAAATAAAAGGTGCCTACACATTTTCTCTTATTCCAGAAATATATTGCCATTAAGCATTATAAACCCAAAAATATATGAATTGAATTAAGATTATGTTGGCATGATTGAATTCTGTGAATTTCAAAATGCAGCATTTTCTACCATTTCTATTGAAGCTGTCAAGTACGGGGAAAAGTGGCATTGAATTAATTATGACGTCTTAATGGGTTAGCACAGGTTAAACACATTTACCAGTTATGATGTCATACGAAGTAGGTTCTACGTTAAAAGAAATGTAATGAATACTGTGTGCTAAATCAAAAGTTTATGTCTACATGTATAGTTTTTGCATTAGAATGACTGTGTATTTTACACTAGCCCATAGCTTTACAGAGCATATTTTTAGGTCTTATACTTACCCCACCCCCTTTCTTATTTAGGAGGAAGTCGATATTGAACAAAAGCAACAAAAAAAAAAAAAACACCCTACCTTTATTTTTCTATAAGAAGGAATTAAAAATAAGCTTAAAATAATCTACTATTCTACTAATTTTTAACTGTTACTTTGCCACAATACTTTCAAGTATACCTCCACCAACACTTAAAGTATGCTTTAATCATGGCGAAGTAAATTATAATATGATAGTACTTGTGTGAAGGCTTAACTTCATTTCAATATTTTATCTAGAGCCTCTTTCAGAATTATTGAAAGGTATAGAGTTATTTTTTTATTTTTGCTTTTCATTTATTATTATTTTTTTTGTTTTGATTTAACGTAATGTTCTTTCTTTTTTTGGGTGGGGGGGGGGGGTGGTAAAAATTTCCTCCTCTTTCATTGTCAAATAGGATTTGCCAAACTTAAACAAACTAAAAGTTGAAATGACGGAAAATTTAATTTTTCCTATTAAAGAGTATTTAAAACTGATTTTTGCATGGTTTGATTTCTAAAAACAAGTGGAATATCATTCTTTTAGCAAACATTATAAGGAGGAATATTAAAAAGAAATTTTATTTACTTGACAATTAAAGAATCTCTTTTCAAACACAATTTTAGCATTGAAAGACTACGTGAATCTCTTAATTATTTCATACGACTTTTGTATTTTTCTGGTTACAGAAAATGTAAAAATTAGTTTCGCTGTAAAAAAGATATATATTTTGTATCACTTTAAAGGGGGTCATTATTTTATAGGACTAACATATAAAATAATGACCCCCTAGGACTCTTTTTCTACAAAAAATGATTTTTTTCTACGGGTGGGGGTAATTTTTTGTCGTTGAAAAATGACCCCCCGGTCATTATTCGATGGGGGTCATTATTCGTCTTTACACCGGCCGGCAACCACGCCATTTTTATCATAAAACGCATTGGTTGCCCATCGTATACCCATCGCTGGATAATGCGACTGATTCTTTAAGGACTGCTAGGCGGATGTGGACCGATGTTAGGGCATCGTTAACACCACGGATTACCACCGATTACCACCGGTCTACGGCTACCGCCCGGGAAATGTGACCTAGGCATTACAGTTCGTTATCATCAAATTCCATATAAATAAAACGGTGTATAGTGTATATTGCTATTATATACATGTACCAAACTTGTGTTAAATATGGTTGCTTGTATACATGTTTATTTAGGTTACTAAAAATGTTTGCATCCATTTTTTTTTCCAAAAATCTTGTAATATGTGCATTCATTTCATACCTTGTAAAACACTGAATATCTTCGTAAATACGAATTATTTATCAATGTCATAAGATATCAAAAGATTTTTAAAAATATCGTGAGTTAGGATCGTATCCAATTTAATAAATCGACAAAAACTTCGATCTTGAGAAAATTTATGCAATTCTTGAAAAACAAATATTTACTAATCTCTGTGTCAAATATTTTTCTCTATATTTTGGAGGGAAAAACCTCAACTTATGTATTGGAAAAAAACACAAATGATATGTTAAAGAAAGATTATATCAATTTAACAGATAGGAAGAGGGAGAAATGCCAATTTCATTTTGATTTTACCTTTGTACAAAGAGTGCCACGATGATGGCGGTAACTCCTTTAGTTGTAGAGAACATGATGGACAGGGTGTCATTTTTCCAGGGCCGCCCCGCCTCAATGTCCGAGTATCCTCCCCATAGATCCACCACTAACTCCCCCTTGTAATAGGCAGAAAAACAGGCCGCCTTCTCTTTATTTGTCTCAATGTTTTTCCTGGAAGAGGAAGGTGTATTCTGTTGTAACGGAGGTTTTTTTAAAGTAATATTTAACTTTTCAACGTTTTTTAATGATTGAAACTTACAATCTTGATCAGATGTAGTTTATCTAAAATACTTAAATGTTAAGTGAAAAGTTCAGCTAACAATTAACTAACCCCTGTCTTACTCAATCGTGCAACAAATTGGTTAAGACGAACCTTTTGATATATTATCTTAATTGTTCATTTGATCCTCTTTTGCATTAAGATATTTCAGAACATTAATTTATAACCGTAAACTCCCTTGAAAAGGAAAATAAAGAGCAGTTACTGTTTTTTTCCTTCAATTTGAGGAATGAAGCATGAGTGAATACTTAGTAGTACGCGTTAGGTTCTGTGCTACGGTGGGGTATTTTGAATAAAATGCATGATTTCTTCATTTTTTTTTCTTTTCTGCTACTTGATATTAAACAAACAAACCAAGTACATTGTTATTATGAGTAATAGAGAATTAGGTCGTTTTAATTAACAATGAATTGTATTATCTCTATTGAAATTATTATATTTTTATAATATCAACACTGTATTTATTATCACCATTATTAATAATTGATATTATTTCCTTATTCATAAAACAATTGTCTTTGTTCTTCTATGTACATGTATATATTATTGTAAAATTTTGTAAATGTTGTATGGCTATTGAGATATTATGTATGGGAGAGGACTATCTAAGTTGCTAGAACTTGTGTCCGATCCCTTTGACATATTGTCAATAAAATATGTTCAAAACAATAGAGAATTTTTCAAAAAAGTGAATTTCAGGGCCTCTGTGTAATCGGTTCTGGTGTTGGGACAGGGCTCTAATTAACATGTTGTGAAAATGCATTGATTATAATAAAATTGAAATGCATTGAAATCCTTCGCTGTTGAGGGCCTGAGTATTTAGCAGATAAACTAAGTGCATGGTGAGCATTTTCATGCGCAAAATTGCCTCCTCCAGAACTACATGTATAAAACTTTTGACACCAGACTCAGGGGCTCTAACAGGGGGTAGGTAAGTGCCTCTTGAATATAGTGAAGAAAACACTCTTTATTTTAAATTATTTAAAATCTTTTTCTATGACCCTGGGTATTTAGCAAACTAATTGCATGCATGGTTATGATGAGAAAGTGCCTTTTGAAAAAGTTTAAAATTCATTACCCCTGGATCGGGTGTTTTTATGTTAGGGTGGGGCTTTTTTTAACATATAGAAAAATGTTAAATTTCTTAGAAAATCTTCTCTGCCAAGGGTATTTAACAAATATAGTAATATATAGTTACGATGAGCAAGAGTAATAAATTTTCCAAATGTATGAATATGTTATAATTAGGGACTGTGAAATTTCAGTGTTTACAGTGTTTAACTGTTATGATGAAAAAGTTTTAAGAAATCTTTAATTGCTTCGATCCTAGGTATCTAAAAAGTCAACGGAGTATAAAAAAGTTGTAATATGAAACGGTATTTTATACCCGAGTTTTGAAACTCTGAACCACTTGATCAATATATTAATTCTAATGAAAGTAGTTATTTTTCTTTGATATTCAATAAAATTAATATGATTGTAAATCACTGAAAACGAGAGGTACTGTGAGCAACGAGCTCACTAAATGATACCCCCCGCGCCTCCTAGATGATTATAATGACAAAGTCCCTGAACAAATGGCAGTGTCAATGTTTTTCTCTGGAAAACGAAAAATATGTGTCTGTTCACAAATTAAAATAGGAGGTGCACAATGGCAATATATACTAGTACTCAAGTAAAAAGATTCTGTGAAGGTCTCATTAAATTTCATTCAGTGGTAAAAGAGGAGTTGCGAAAAAGAAATAGGTACCCAAAAGCGTAACAGACGGATGGACGGACAAACAGGAATTTATAACATATCCCATTGTGCACCTCAAATTTTACTTTTAGATCTGACACTTATTTCGGGTCTCCAAAGGCAAAACAGGGACTTATTCATTATAATCCTATGGGAGGAGGGGGTATCATTTAGTGAGCTCGTTGCTCACAGTACCTCTAGTTTTTTTACGGTACACCACATATAGACTTTTAAATTGTAGATAAATACAATGGAGGAAAATACCTGTTATTCTTTATATTTTTTAAAATTTTATTTGTATTGTTGAATATGTATTTATATCCCCCGCTTGAAAAGCGGGAGGGTATATAGTAATCGTTAATTCCGTCCGTCTGTACGTCTGTCCGTCCGTCCGTCCGTCCGTCTGTTACGCTTTGGGGTACCCATCTGTTATCCGCAACTCCTCTCATAAGGAAATTTAATGAAACTTTCACAGAATCTTCATTACATATTGCCATTGTGCACCTTCTATTTTACTTTTTGAACTGACCTATATTTTGGATTTTCCAGAGCAAAACATGGACACTGCCATTATATTCATATGGGAGGCGGGCGGTATGATTTAGCGAGCTCATTGCTCACAGTGCCTCTAGTTTGGAATACCACCCGTCGTCAAGCAATGTTGACTGTTGCTGGAGGGCGTGGCTTCATTGTTCAGCGGGTAGTAGTGTTTTTTAGCAAATGTTTCTCGACCAATCAGATTTAACTAATTTTCATGAGAGTATAATATTATACACTTATCCACTGGTTGTGAGTGGGAATAGTCCCTGTCAAGAGTTTGATAAAAGAGCTATCCCACTCACAACCAGTGGATAAGCGTTTTATTATACTGATGTATAATATGATTTCTGAGGTTTGAATTTTTTGGAGTAAGATAATACTGCAAGAATAATCTGAAATCCTGATGACGTCACAATGTTACTGAAGTCATTATGACATCATCTGTCAATCAAAATTGGCGGCAAAAATTGCAAGAAAATTTTTCGAGGGTGGATAGCAAAAACTATACCCCGGGGTATAGCTTTGCTATGCATGAATTATAAAAGATAGTTATTTTACCTTCTTAACTTTATATAGGAAACATTTTAACAGAAGTATAATAAAACCCTTTGTTTAACACGTTATCATCAATTTTGTTACGCAAACCAGGCTATTGTGACGTCTACTACTCTCGTGAGTTTTCGTTCAACGAACGACAACTATATTGCGGGAAAATACACTAGGTGTTCCGAAGAGGTGGAATATGATGAAAAGCGTGCCGATGGCCGTGAAATATGAAGTTTTACGGCCCGATCACGTGATAACCTAGAACCAATCAGATTACGCGTTGTATAGAATATTTATAATGAGGTATAATAATATCAAATATTCACTTCCTGGTTATTGATCTGCATGATATGTATAATGTATCTATTATAGCTCTAAAATAAAACATTCAAGCAAAATTAAAAAAACATTGGAAAAAATAAAACTTACTTGAATACATCGTAAACTCTCTGAAAAGCCGGGTGAACATATCCCCTAAAGAGGGCGGTAGATCACTCTCAAACCATCGAGAGCTCTGTAACAGTATAAGCATCACGACGCCACAGGCAAAGTACTTTAGAGTTTTTAATCTGGATGTTTCTTTTTGTTTTTCATTCATTATTTTCGAAACTCCATCAAGTCATTGAAGAATGCACGCCAGCGACTGCAATCTGTCGTAACGAGAAAATATTTTGTTACCAACTGGTTTGATAAAAATAGGGTTTTACTTCAAGATAGCAGATAGCTACATCGCACATACGGATATTGTATATATAATTCATTGTTCTCTTTTATTTTGTTTTTTTCTGATGTATTGCTTGACCCATATGGGTGTAATATGCAATAAAGATTATTACTATTAAAAAGTGCATATTAATTGTGCATGAAAAAGTACAGTGTATTTTGATTTTTTAATAATTTATTAAAAATTTTATGCTAAAACAAAGTTTAACATAAAACTATATTTTTACTGCTTCCATAACAAAACTGCAGATACATCTCATGCATGTTAAAAGCGCATAGACAAAATTGTCTCGTCAACCAAAATAGTAGTATAAATGAGGAAAATTTTCGCTGGTCTCCATATCTGACCCAGAAAGATTATATGATAAACAACAGTTTGAGGAAATGCTATGTGGGTTCCCTTTCCGAAATCTGTTAAATGCAGAATTTGAGCAATCTGTCACTTTTCGAAATCATGCAGACTAATATGATCTTTTCTATAACCCTAGTTCAATGCAGATTGAAAGTTATTTCGAGCATTAAGTTTTGCACGTGTGAGAAAAATTGAGATACATATAGGCTTTCCTGAAAGCTACCGCAATCAGTGGTTGCTATGTTAAAAATGTAACTTCCGTTTTAAAAAGTGTGTTTGCATTTTTAAAAGCCTCGGCAAAATTCTCCAGTCTTTGTAATTTTCTATCTTTACAGATAGTATCAATAAATATGTTAATTATGTAAGCCTGACTATCAGTGAATTACATGTACGTGGCCTGTCTAAATCTGTCAACCTTTCTATTTACCCACTTTTTAAACATACGTATTTTGTCTCTTTAAAAAGTCTAAAATTGTTTTAGAGGGTTCGTCATACAACGATATTGGACAGATCCTTTTCCGTTTTTTAGTGTTTGTCCACATCATGTGCAAAAAAAATAAAAGAAAAAAAAGAACAGACCTCAAATGTGGCTGGGTAATATACTTATATTTAAAGTGAAAGAAAAATGCAATCAAGAGGATCGAATATTCACATCGAAATCGTCGAAAATTTACAAGCTTCCGGGGCTTCGCTCACTCTTCCCTATTGGGGGTCTTAATGCGGCCCCAAACCTGCCCACTCGGGCGTCCATATCAAAAGTGCCCTGGCTACGCCCCTGAAGCGAGTAGCTATCCTACATGTGCCAAGCTATTTTCCCCAAAGTTCACAGACAAAAAGTCCGTGTGAAATATACACTTTTTGTTAATGGCGTTACAGCTCTCTGGTCGTCCATGCCACCTGATCTGAAACTTCATAAATACAGATTGAAAGTTTAAAACCTGTAAATACATCTACATGGTTTTTGTTTTGTTTTTCAATTAAAAAGATACATGACACTTCCTGAGGTTTCCGGGCCCATTGACTTAATTACACGAATAAATCTCAGTAGCTAAAAACACGGTATACTTCTAATTCGATGTGTTTAAGTGGAAGTTGACATTAAAAGTCTGCGAAATTTAAATTTACCTCTCCTGAGAGGTGACAGACCTCGACTCAAGTATAACTACTCACTTGCAATTGCATAACTTTCTTTGAAGAGCTACCGCGTTTGTCTAGTTTAAAAAGAGTATCCTGGAAATGATAATATTTTCCTCAGTTACGACTATTTTATCAAGAATACTGCAATGTAGCTTTTATATTTACGTGAACACAGCATTAAAGTTGTATTTCTTATACTTAAAATTTTTTTATCTACTTACAATTTATTGTAAATTTCGCCTATGCATGCATGACAATTTTCTGGGCTATCAGAGTATTATACATCTTCGGTAGCAATTTTATATGATAGGAATTTTTAAATTAAAATATTTACATTTTTACTTTTGCATACAAATGTTAATATCAAGAAACAGTTACACATTTGATGGGAATGCCGGGGGAATTAGGACTTTTGGAAACATGGAATAATTTATGCATAACGGGCTTCCACCGTTTGCAAATTATACCACGTTTGCATACCAAGCAAATCAGTTAAGGAATATTAACAAATTAAATATATGTTGAAATAAATAAAAAAAATAGAAATGACCCAGAAATAAAATAACTTACAAAATTAAGCAAAAACGCAAAAATAGCCCCCCCCCTTTCAGAAGTTTACTGTACTTGTTTTGTGATCCCGTGCTACATGTATGTTATACATCCGTTTATTTCTGGTTAAAATGTTTTATTAAATCGCAGCTTCTTTTTTCCCCTCTCACACACACAAAACCCCCCCTCTCTCTTTATTTCATTACATTTAACTTCCTTTTCATATTTTTTTATTTTCTATTGTTTCAAAAAATTTTCTAGAATTGAATTCTATGAATTGTCTATTCAATTGTTTTATATTTCATATTTTACTTGAAAAAAGACGCCAATGGTAGTCTTAAAACCCAAAGCTAATGAAAAAAGTGATGACTTCAACGTTTCAATCGTCAACTTCCCCTCTTATTATCAATATACCTTATCATCTCATAGCATTTATCTCTAGTTGATTTGATATGAAAACAGACATACACAATTTTATAAACCGAGGTAAATTATTGATAGCTGCAGTTTTAGTCTCCAAAAAGATATATTATAACCGGTCTATCAATATTTTTTTTTCGGGGGCTCAGATTAGCTAAAATTAAAAAAGTTATGAAACAAGAATATCTCGTTTAAAGACGTCATTTCGTAAGTTTTATGGCTAAAATGACCTTGCCAGCAAGTACAATTTATCATTAGTCATATGCTGACTGATTTTTTTTCATACCTATTGTTATCCATTATTTACACACTGAATTGACGACGAATTTTTTTCAATTATTTCCCACATACAAGGAGCACACTGCTGGTGTGACCGTGCGGGGATGCTAACTGGGGATGCACGCTATGGCACCTGATCCCACCTCCGATTTTTGAAAGGGCCGTGTTTTTCTGCTCCTATTTTGTATTTTTCATTAAGCATTTTGGAATACTTGAAGTGGAAATGATGTGGTCAAGTTACAAATCAATCGCAGCTTTAAGTTAAGTACTTGGACACGAATTTGAAGAAAATTTTTTTAAAATTTTCTGATGATAAGACAAATGTTGCAAAGCATTTCAAACGGAAATATTATGAGTGTTTATAAACTTCCATTACATACTTGAAGCTATAAAACAACGAATTTCGGAACGTGTTTTATTGACAATATTCTGACGCTTTATACCAAGATTTTGAAAATGTTTTTTCTCAATCAGTGCATTTAATTTTAATTCAATTTTTTGATGTAATCTAATTCATTAATGTTTCTTCTCCCCAAAAGGGGGTCCCTTATTGATTTTTCACGAGATGTATTTCAGAGAAAATGAGCTTTATGTACTTTTTATAAATAAAATTTTTGAAAAAAATTTTGATAGATAAAAGTAAATTTTTATGGTTATTCTGTGAGCTTAAAAATATATATATACGGAGGGATAAGACAAAGTTTGTTGTGCTATGTATGAAAACGCTTTGGGAAAAAATTCTTATATTAAACTTATGAAATAATTATTTTAAACAAGAGGCCCATGGGCCACATCGCTCACCTGAGTAACTTGGGTGATGCAGATCTTGACCAGATTCCCCCTCTTGCTATACCTATCATGCCCAACAACCCCCTTCCCTTTTTTATTTTAAAACTTTAGAATCTACACTTCTCAAGGATGCTTCCACATAAGTTTCAGCTTTCATGGCCCAGTGATTCTTGAGAAGAAGATTTTTAAAGATTTGTTCCATATTTTTCTCTGTAAAACTTGGATTCCCTATTGTGGCCCCGTCCAACCCCTGGGTGTCATGATTTTAACAATTTAATATCTACACTACCCAAGGATGATTCCATATAAGTTTCAGCTTTTGAGGCCCGGTGGTTTTTGAGAAGAAGATTTTTAAAAAATTTTTCTATATATTCCTATGTAAAACTTGGATTCCCTTTTGTGGCCCCGCCCTACCCCCGGAGGTCATGATTTTAACAATTTAATATCTACACTACCCAAGGATGCTTCCACATAAGTTTCATAAGTTTCAGCTTTTCTGGACCAGTGATTCTTGAAATGAAGATTTTTAAAGATTTGTTCTATATATTTCTATGTAAAACTTGGATTCCCTATTGTGGCCCCGTCCTAGCCCCCGGGGTCATGATTTTAACAATTTAATATCTACACTACCCAAGGATGCTCCCAAATAAGTTTCATCTTTCCTGGGCCAGTGCTTCTTGAGAAGAAGATTTTTAAAGATTTGTTCTATATATTTCTATGTAAAACTTGGATTCCCTATTGTGGCCCCGCCCTAGCCACGGGGGTCATGGATTTAACAATTTAATATCTACACTACCCAAGGATGCTTCCAAATAAGTTTCAGCTTTCCTGGCCCAGTGGTTCTTGAGAAGAAGATTTTTAAAGATTTGTTCTATATATTTTTATGTTAAAGTTGGATTCCCTATTGTGGCCCCGCCCTACCCCCGGGGGTCATGATTTTAACAATTTAATATCTACACTACCCAAGGATGCTCCCACATAAGTTTCAGCTTTCTTGACCCAGTGGTTCTTGAGAAGAAGATTTTAAAAGATTTGTTCTATATATTTCTATGTAAAACTTGGATTCCCTATTGTGGCCCCGCCCTAGCCCCGGGGGTCATGATTTTAACAATTTTAAATTTCTACACTACCCAAGGATGCTTCCACAAAAGTTTCAGCTTTCCGGGTCCAGTGGTGTTCTTGAGAAGAAGATTTTTAAAGATTTGTTCATATATTTTTATGTTAAAGTTGGATTCCCTATTGTGGCCCCCCCTCCCCCCGGGGGTCATGTTTTTAAACAATTTAATATCTACACTACCCAAGGATGCTCCCAATAAGTTTCAGCTTTCTTCCCCAGTGGGCCCTGTGGTTTTTGAGGTAACGGACTTTGAAAAAGTCCAATCCAAAATGCTGTATCTCTTAATTATCCCCCTTTAAAGTGGGTGTGACTCTTCATTTTAAACTTGAGTTCCCTTTACCCAGCATTATTCTGTGCCAACTTTGGTTGAAATTGACTTAGTGGTTGAAGAAGAAAACGTGAAAACTTCAAGACAGTATAATCAACGAGGACAATGAACAGAATTTGATTAGAAAACCTTTTGGTAATCCAATTTATACTCATAGTTCTTTTTCCAAGGAAGAAATACTTCAAAATCACATGTCAGTTTTGAATATTTTTAATATTCCGAAGAACCAAAATGAATTTGAACTACCATATATTGGATTTCGAAACTTCATAGGAATGCTTACAAAGACACGTTACAGGTTCCAGTAAATTTTCAACCATGACTCTTTCTTTACTCCTCACTAAGATATTGACAGTAGTGAAGGAAAAGGTTAAGCTGCTTTTTCAATAAAAATGAATCTCGTAAATTTCCTTCCCTGTTCATTGATTATTTGCAAAATAATTTTGTTAAAACACATTCTGATTGCACACACAAGTACTCTGAAGTTGACATCAAAAAGATGCCGGAGTTTCTGATTGACAATATTTATGTGATTTTTGAAGACCAGGTCTTCCAACAATCTATTGGAATTCCCATGTGTACCGATTGCGCTCCGTTATAAGCAGACTTAGTCTTGTATTCATATGAAGCAGAATCTTATACGTGAAAAGAAGAAAACACTTGCTGTGGCCTTCAACTAGACAATTAGATATATCGACGACGTATTTTCAACTATTAATGATAACTTCTATTCCTATGTCGATACGATATATCCTGATGAGCTTGACATAAAAGAAACCATAGGGTCTTTAACTTTTCTATCGTCAACTTCTCCATCTTATGCAACAATATACCTTCATCACCTGCATACGGAGTTTATATATCTCAGTTGAATCGATACACAAAAGCATGCTCTACGTATGAACAATGTTTAAAACGAGGTAAATTATTGACAAACAAGTTGATGGAACAAGAATATCAGCAGTCTCGTTTAAAGTATAAAGTAATCATTTCGTAAGTTCGATGGTCCATACAAGGACCTTGTCATCAAACTCAATTTATCATTGAGTCAAATGCTGACTGGCATGCTTCATACTTTCTTATTATTAGTCCATTATTCATACACTGAATTGACGACGGAATTTTTCCGTCATTTTCCGATCATGACAAGGAGCACAAGGCGGATGTGACCAGTCGGCAGGGAATGCTCACTACTCCATGGCACCTGATCCCACCTCTGATGTTTAGGAGGTCTGTGTTTACTCTGCTCCTATTTTACACTGTTTTATGGACTTTGATATTGAATACTGTTCGTTATCTCCATATCCTTAATTCTGATCCTTTGGTTCAGGTAAGCGAAAAAAGCAATATATAAGCTGCAACTTTGATGTCAACGTTTTCTGTTATAAAATTTCATTCACTGTTTCAAGGACAGAGAAAAGAACATTTATGATCTTCTGCTGTATATATTTGTGATAGAAAAAAAAACTATTTACAAGCTCTAAATGATACAAAATTACATTATTGTCGTCATGTACAATACTGTTTTCTTAAGAATACCAAATACTAGTATCTATTGTACAGAGGTCTTTTTTTTGAAACAATTTGATACCTTATTTTCCTCTAATTGATCATAAAGGTTTAAACTACTTACAAATCTACTAAAATGACACATTTTAATGGCAAAATAAAATTCTCAGAAATGCTGCTCATATTGCTTCCAATAAATGTGGTCTGACAGAATAATGGACTTTTACGAGAAGCACTGACTTCTACAGTTGACGGTTTACTTGGACATTTGAACTTGTATCATGTACGGAGGTACAGAATTGATAGTACATAGGAAACCTTTCTAGTGGTCATAGGTATGGTGTTAGGGGCATTTACATATGAAGGCCGGGATTTAAGGGTAGGGTGGATGTCATTTTCCTCAAGGACAACTTATATGTGCATTAAAATAACCCGTTATTTTCGTTTAATTAAACGTTGGGCTAGATTTTTATATCGTAAAGAACTTCCTTACATTTTTCTAGTGTAAATGTAAGCCGTCAACTGTGAAAGTCAGCGCTCCTCGTAAAAGTCCAATAGAAGCAAATGAAACTTAATCTTAAGAACACTCATTGTAAAAGTCTGCTTTATATATAGTTATTAATTAATATAGAATTTTTTGTCTTATTTTTTTCTACTTACCTCTGCATCCACATATCAAGTATGTCTATTTCACACAGATGGAACGCATATTGGATGCGTCTAAGTGGTTCTGTTTCTTTTTTATTTTTCTTACAATTTCTCGATTATTACATGTAATTATATTTCTTTATGTTCAATCTTCAAACGCATCACAGATCTTCATTAGTGCTTTAAGCATACAAAGAGGTGTTTTCACGCTATGCCAGCATTGTGCATTGCTTAATGCACAGTATGTGTCATTTTCAACATATATATGTAGTGATAGTACGGGATGTTATTTATTACTTGTCAGATTCCCTTCTAGAAAAAAATATAAGCATTCTGACTTTGTAACGATTTACTCCATTGAATCTGGACATCATCCTTGCACAATACTTGAAGCTTATATAAAACTCTTGAATAATTTCAAAGCCAAATGAGAATTTTTTTCACAGTAAAAGAATGGAGGCGTACAAGGCAAGGACAATCCCCCGCTCTGAGAAAAGACATTTCTCAATTCTAAAAGTTATATTTTTCAAAATTATATTGTTTATATAATCTTTTACACATTTAATTCTGTATTTCGTTGTTTTAATATTTTATCAATAATTAATTTTTTCACTCATGTTTTTAAGATACGTGAAAATAAAAAAGAAAATGCTTCACATATGATTCGAACCCTCTATATAGCGAAGTGTTTGGTCCAAGACCGACTGCTTTAACCACTACGCTACGAAGTATATGCATTATCAACGTTTGTCAGTGTGGTTTAAATGAACGGGTTTGTTGAAGCATAAATTTTTTCAAAAATTTTCGATTTTCATATGGAATGGGTTCAGATTCCATTTTTTGGACGAATGAATTAGATTTCGCATTTACGTTTCCATCATTTAAGCGTTAACGAAGAATGGATACTTGACCCATGCATTTTCAAATTCATTTTTATAGCTCTAGTAAACCCATTTTCCACTAAATATGCATAAGCTGGGGGCGTGTGGAGGACCCTTAATTTGATATATTTAAATTATACTCCATGAAGACTTTTGCGAAAGGAAAACCTACTCACCAGTATTGTCAGTCCGTGATCAGTGGGGTGCTGAGTAAACACTTTGAACACACCCAGTAAAATGTAAACAATACCAACCGGTATGAAGGCCAATTCACTGATAGAAATACATAGTGATTTTAACTAGTGTGCCTCGTAAAGCGTTTGTCGTGATTAGTAATCTTTCTGTTTACCGGCTAAGATAGTTAGAAGTGGAGCGTGGGTTGTATACGTCGTTAATTTGACATGTTGTAAATTTTAAATTTACAGGAGGGTAGTAAATACAACATTTACATGACAAATTTTACTGCAACCCGGTAAATTCAAAATTTACAACATGACGAAATCCTAAATGTGTCACAGTCAGCAAAATTAAAAAAGGAAAAAAATATGAAGGAAAGAACGGACGGAAGTAAAAGAAGGACAAAGGAAAGATGTATATCATTAACATGCACTTATAATCGTTAGCAGAGAAGAATATTTTCAATGAAATAATGAATAATCACTATATACTTATTAATCACAGAGACACACTTGCTCATCATTAAGATGTGCTTTGCCTAGTGATACTTTTAATGCCCAATGGCGGGAGAATGTTTCAAAGTAAAAATGCATTTTCAAAATAAAATCAATAGAGTCCCACCTTTATACTCAAACCCCATGACTCAGAGGCTATATAATTTCCATACTTTTGAAAGAGGCACCCTTGCTCATCACTGCCATTTGCTTAGTATATCTGCCAAATACCCATGTGTAGTAGAGGTACTTTTAAAGTTGTAGTGATTTTAAATGAAATAAAATATATAATAAATATAAATTAAAGAAACTAAATAAATTATTAAATAAGTTATAAATGATAGTTTTCCGTTAAAGTTTTATTCTTTTCCTTCTTTACTAACTTGGGTATTTAGTTATAGAGTTATACGCCCCTTTGGATCCACACCTGTACATACACTTTTACATGACCACACACATATCTATTGGCCAAGTTTTTGAAATACTTAGTTTTCATTGGTGGAATGTTTAGTCTTTGTGGGACAGTGAGTTTTATTCAGTTTAAGATCTAGAATTCTGATTTCTTATGGAGAAGACGCAGTTTACTTTGCTGTTGAAATAAGTTATTTCCAAAGACTTGAGACCTTGGACAATTCCTGAAATGTAAGTTTTTACTTGTTTTATGCTACAAGATGTTTTCTATAATATTATATTAAAAAATGCGGAAAACAAATATTTTACAATGAAGCGCATTGAAGTGGTAAAATTTTCTGTTTGGATGAACGTTTTGAGCTATCTTTAGACACGCCCATTTCTTTAGAAAGGAAAAATCGGTCAAACGATTCAATCGAATACCCGTAGAACAGGTATGTCACAAATATAATAGCCAATGAAATTGACGGTCTACATAAACACCAAGTAAGCACGTGTTCGACTGATACATGTGCTATGCTAACTCCAATAAACATGATAAAATTATAATTATGTACAAATTCGTCGCATTGCGTGTTTTACTTAAGCGGGAACTCTATCTATAGCTTTTTCTTATTTAAAAATCTTCATTTCAGTGTAACACATGTTGCTTGTCGCGGAAAGTGTAGTGTCCCAAAACATTACGATGAATATTCCTTTCTCATTTCTAAAGAAATGGGCGTGTCATTATGTTATTATTTAAGAAATAAGGTATAATTTTTTGAGTTTTATTGAGATGTAAAACGGGTTGGTCACGTGATTAAATCCCATAAAGCCCGAAGGGCTTTATGGAAGATTTGATCATGTGCCAACCCGTTTTAAATCTCATTAAAACTCAAAAAATTATACCTTATTACTTATATTTACATTTGTGACTTATTCATACTTTATATTTGCCTGATTGTTACTTTTAACGTGTGAAATGCCTTAATTTTTCAAACCCAACGGCATGTATGTAATCCACTAAACGCGCGTCGACCCTTTATGACGTCACAGAGAAATTACGTCGAACGTTTATCCAAACGCACAACTATGACCTCACCCCCTACCT
>NW_026925000.1:0-25200 GCF_032062105.1 Saccostrea cuccullata
TAGATTTTATTACAATCACAAAATAATTAACATAACAAATGAATATAAATATTTTGGTGTTGTGTTTAGATCTGATTGAAAAATGAAATTTAATGCTGAACAGCTGTCAGAACGTGCTAGAAACGCATACATGTATTTTGTTATTAAATTCAATTTTCCTGCAAATGTTAATTTTTCTGCTGAATTTATGTTGAAATTATATCAATCAATGACAATACCAGTTATAACATATGTATCTGAAATATGGATAACTGACTTTAAATGTGATTTAATGTCTTTAGACCAGTTTCCTTTTGAAAAAAAACCCACAGTACTTGATATTTAAAGACATACTAGGGGTACATAGAAAGGCATGCATCAAATATTGCTGTTTTATGTGAGTTGGGTCGTTTTCCATTGTACTATATATGTTAAAATATTATACGAGACTGAAAGAAATGGAGTGCAAACATCATTTTAATAATTATTTGGTGGTTTCTGCATTTAAAAAAGACAAAAATCTTGTGTCTAAAATATCTTGACAAAAGAAATTGTCTTCGCTACTACAAAAATTAATCAAAGTACTGAAAGTAATGATACGAGTTGATGGTTGTTCAAGCTTGTAAATTGAACACTGCTTTACTGATAAAGAAATGAAATTGCCATTTAAAAATAGCAGAAATTTAGACTTCCATTTGATTTCTGATGTCAATTTCATTAGATGATGCACTGTATTATTAAATCCCATAAACAAATAATGTCATGTGGAATAATAAGGAAAGCATTTCTTTTTACATTATAATTATACATTTATTGTGTATTAATGTCCTATTTTAACAAATGAAATGAAACGCTCTTTCATAACTATCATGCATATGGTACAACAGTATCTGAATGTCCTTAAAGTGGATACAGCAAAAGTAATATCCCTTTAAAAAAATACTTTTCATAATCAATTTGACAATTACTATTGTTATACTTATCATATAAGATTTTTGTAACATTGCAGTCTTCCAGTTTGAATGTGTAAAAGCACAATATACAGTAAAATACAAGAAAATGATTTTCTTTTTAGAAAGAGAAAGTCGCCGTCACAATTTTGTTCATAATTTTCTCACAAGTGTAACGAGCATTAAGAATGCAAAATGTGTGTAATCTTAATATCAGAAGTTTTACACAGGACCCTGATTTACAAATAAATGCTACAGTAATCAAAGTACTAACACAGTTTTGGGACACAGGAGAAAACTAAAAATTATATTCTTGAGGATATACACTTCACAACTGTTGCAAAAACACATGGTCAGGGTGAAATATTTGATGCATTTCACAATAAGCTGTAAGATTTTTCTTTCATGACACACAATAGACAGAAGTTGGACAACTGCATTTTTTTCCAATGCAAATTGTAGCTAAAATCGGTTTTGAAATTCACAAACATGAAATTAATATGATATATATATAAACATATGCCTCCAACATTTTCTTGAAAATAAAATTTCTGCTATCAAACTGTGGTTTAAAAATGATATTGCTTCTAATTGATGTCACTACAAAGTACATACTTGTGAATCAATGTACATATTTAATATAATAAGAGGCCCATCTGCCACATCACTCACCTGAGTATCTCGGCTTGAAAAAAAGAAGATATCAGTTCCATTTTGAAAAGTTTAACTTTACAAATGGTCTCAAGCTCCCAGGGGGAAAGGGGCATCATTTGAACAAAAATTAAGTTGTAACAAGTTTACAACACAACAGAAAACAAAGAAATCGGATCAAAAAACTCACTTAAGCTTTTGACTCAGGTGAGCAAAAATGTGTTTTGCCATGCAATTTTAAAACAATTACAAATACAAAATTAGACCAGATAATGAACACAATAAATTGATATGAAATAAACTTTTTCCCAGACGTAATTTTACAAGGAAAAGTTCTCAATATGAAGATACACATTCTTCATTTCACATTTGTTCCAGTTTTCAAGGGGAAGCTTGTCCTCCAACATAAAAAAGACTGACAGCACAATTTTCTAATAAATATCAATGCTTGAAATTGTTCTCCTACAACAGTAAGTTTATCAAATCCCCCAGCCATCCTTTATGCTCTGCCATTTGTGGTGTATACCTCTAGAAAAATAAAATTTTACATTATCATTAAAACGACATATAAATAACAAGTAAAATTAAGATCTGAATTTTATTTATTATGACATTTCAAAAGTACCTCTTTGCTGTCCTGGAGATGTCATCCGGCATTAGGGAACCCCCAACATGGTAGTGATGGAGTTAAATTTCTCCGGAATGAGAAATTAACCAACAAACCTCCATAAGCAGTGAAAAAGGTTTCGTAAACATATCCTTCCAGAAACCTTTATGCTCTGGCCCTTGTGGTTTATACTTCTAGAAAAATAACAAATTTTAAATTCTAATTAAAACAACATATAAAATAACAAGTAAAATGGAAGATTTGAAGGGTATTTTATTTATTATGATATCTTAAATGTAAATCATCATCTTTCCAAAGCAATAAATTAAGAACACTTAAATTCCTATCCTCTGCAGGAATTCGAACCATGCACTTCTTTATACAAAATGCTTACAAGTGCATTAGCAACACGTACACTGTCTACCTCTACTATCTTCAGAGAATTTGTTTGATGCTTGATGCATATCTGCTGCAATGCAAGTAATAGCTGAGACTTGCAATAATCATCTTTAAGATCATCAAAATCTCGATCTGATCTTTATTTTTTTTTACATCTCAAATTGTTAATTCCACAGTATTATGACACAGGATGCCTTTGTACTCGCATGTCATCCAGAATATGTGTATTTTTTTTCACATATTCCCATTTATTAATATTTTTTTTTATTTTATAATGAAAATAAATAAATAAGACACTTTCACCCTGTTATGTTACATTAAAAAAGTTGTCTATATTTTTCTGAAGCGATATGAGTAAACATATAAATCAATTAAAATAACTTATTCCATATTTATTATGAACAGGTGCGTGTGGTGGATTTTGATCCGCTCCTGGCTAAAATAAAAATGGCGTCGTTTCAAGAGATGCTTCTTTCTCATCGTATTTTTCGTGTAATACAACAAGTAGAAATATTATCTTGGATAATTTCGTTTAGTATCATTGCATGCAGAAAAATATTCATTCGATTTTCACTAAAATATGACCGTTTCTCTCAAGAAAGTGGAAATCTAGTCGATAATGCTATGGCATGTCCTGTCGCACGACTGCTGTTTTGTGTGTTTTCAAAGACTTGAAATAATATTTCTAGTGAGGCAGTTGCCTCATTACCACAATGGAAGCTACTTATGCGGACAAAACAAAAAGAAAAAAAATTATATAGAATCAGGCCCCTAAAGCCGCGAAAACAAGGTGGCGCTAATGTTTACTCGGTCAGTACCATACGAAGTCCTATCGATAAACTACTGGCTAAGTTTATATTTCAGAGCAACACGTGCAACTATACTTAAATGTACATGTATTTACATTTACGTACCTTCTAAAAATTTCCTGGTAAGCCTCCACAGTCCCGTCAATTTCTTTTGAAGTCACTGTTGTGCTGTCGATTTTGCGTGTTTTTGTTTACAAAACAAAGAAGCATGGTGCGTATGAATATGAAAAAGTAGTTCGATCTCTATGTTAGGCCTAATATATCATTTGTATAAACCCCAACGAACTTTGCACAGAAAAATTAACCAATATTTGAAAAAATTTAAAAATCGACAAGGCATATATGCACATATAGGAATATGAGAAGTGACGAAATACACTTTCATTCTTCGGCGGTTTAAAATGCACTATCTTTTTTGTCGGACCGACACAATAAGGCATGTCAATGAAAATGTTATTGTTTACCTGTAAAATAAATTTCCTTTCAAAAAAGAAACATTTACATGTCTTCAATATATATATGTTCGCTTTTATTTATGTAGAGTTTCTCAAGATGTGATACAATTTATCGTAGAAGGAACTGAATAAACGAGGTGTGTTGTTTGGTTAAAATTAGGTCAATATTTGTAAGAACATAACTGAGTTGATGTCCATCAACTCGTAAAAATCAGTTCTTTGGATATATCCCACACAACTTTGAAAAACAAATTACAAGAGCATTACCAAAACAAGATATATGAATAACTGAAAAATGTTAGCAAATCAGACCCTGGAAAGTTAGCTTTTTTAAAGCAAAATTGTGAATCAAGATGAATACAAACTGCAAAGTTATTTAAGAGGGCCGACTGTAGTTTTCATTGCGCAATATTTCGCGCATCATAGTAAACTGAAGCATTTTTTTTTGTTTTAAAGCAACTTTTTTCACTTGAGTAATAAAATTAAACAAAATTAAGAAATTACAGGTTTAAAAATGTAATCACAATTTTATATAATTAAATTTTTAACCGATTTTGCAACTGATAGGTAGGTTGCCGACGCTATAGTGTGTTTTTGACGTTATGATAAACAAAAGCTCTTAAAGAAAGGGGTAATAAAAATGTTATTAAATAAAAAGTTATAAACATACGCTCTTAAAAAAAATTAAAACATAGAAATTTGAGAATCTCTCCATTATTCTTACCATTAATACCTTTGTGTCCGTCATATTTTGTAGCTCTTTTAAAACGGGGAAATTCATTAATTTCTGGCCTTTTATGATACCTCCTCTGGTAACAAGACGGTAGCTTTTTATGTTTCTTATAAATAATATACAATATAGTAATACCCATCATTTATTATATTTTGAACAAAAAGTCTATTGTAGTATTTGTATAATTTGCTTTAAAGTGCTAAAAACTGGCACTTTCCTATATAATCCTTCAATAAATGTACCTTTATTTTGAGACGGCACCTTACAAATACCTGGACGGTAGATTTCGTCCAAACTTTGCATGTACACTAAAGTTAATGTAAGTTATAAATGGTATAAAAATGCAGAGTTTTGCTATTGTAGTTTTAACAAAATAAAACCCCAGTCAGCCCCCTGAAAACTACCTTGGAAACAAGAGGCCCATGGGCCACATCGCTCACCTGAGAATCTTTGACCACTCTGTTCTTTACCAGATTTCCCACTTGTAATATATAATGCATCCCCACCCTATCCCACTGATCATAATTTAGACATTTTGAAATCTACACTACCCCAGGATCCTTCGATGTGCACATAAGTTTCAGCTTTTCTGGCCCAGTGGTTCTTGAGAAGAAGATTTTCAAAGATTTTTCTTTGATTCCCCATTGTGGCCCCGCCTTCCCCTGGGGTCATGATTTTTACAATTTAGAATCTACACCATACTAGGATGCTTCCACATAAGTTTCAGTTTTTCTGGCCAAGTGGTTCTTGGGAAGAAGATTTTCAAAGATTTTTCCTATATATTTCTATGTAAAACTTTGATTCCCCAATGTGGCCCCGCCCTTCCCCCGGGGGTCGTGGTTTGAACAATTTAGAATCTACACAACGCTAGGATGCTTCCACATATGTTTCAGCTTTTCTGGCCAAGTGGTTTCTGGGAAGAAGATTTTCAAAGATTTTTCCTATATATTTCTATGTAAAACTTTGATTCCCCATTGTTGCCCCGCCCTTCCCCCGGGGGTCGTTGTTTGAACAATTTAGAATCTACACTACGCTAGGATGCTTCCACATAAGTTTCAGCTTTTTTAGCCCAGTGGTTCTTGAGAAGAAGATTTTCAAAGATTTTTTCTATATATTTCTATGTAAAACTTTGATTCCCCATTGTGGCCCCGCCCTTCCCCCGGGGGTCATGATGTGAACAATTTAGAATCTACACTACCCTAGGATGCTTCCACATAAGTTTCAGCTTTTCTGGCTCAGTGGTTCTTGAGAAGAAGATTTTTTAATGACCCCCCTTTTTTTTGTCTTTTCTTGATTATCTCCCCTTGTGAGGGGATTTGGCCCTTTATTTAAATTTCCCTTTACCCAAAGATGCTTTGTAGCAAGTTTGGTCAAAATTGGCCCAGTGGTTCTTGAGAAGAAGTCGAAAATGTGAAAAGTTTACAGACGGACAGACAGACGGACAAATTATGATCGGAAAAGCTCACTTAAGCCTTCGGCTCAGGTGAGCTAAAACGCTGTAGACCTTTATTACCAAAATTAAGGATCAGTGCCCATCCACTGTATATTGAAACGGGTAGGTACTGTAAACCCCGTATTTCTAGAGAAAAACGTGTATGTTATTCATGTAAATTGTTTGTTGAAGACAAAAAACATTTTGTTTTTTATTGTCCAAAGTATGACGAATATAGAAGCAATTATATTTTAGCGATAACCCCATTAGAAAAATTGTCAATCCTACAAATATTTCAACTGCTAGAAGGATATGTTGTTTCTTGAAAAAGTGCTTTGACACCAGAAAAGAAAGTCAAAAATGAATATTGATATTGAGAAATACACAATTTTATTCACCTTATATTTCTAACTTTGTATATGCATGTATTAATTGTTTTGATTTGTGTTATGTTATTAATGTTCATGACATGGTAATTGTGAATAAAGTGAATTGAATTGAAAAATTATGTTATTCAGGAAATCTACAATTGTGACTATGTATAATATGTTAATATGCTATTCTTTTTATTCAACAATGTTGATTTCTAAAAAAAATCTCATTAATTAATATCTACTCCTAAATAAAAATAGTTATTTTGTTATAACTAAATATACCATGCTTATTTTTGTATATATGAATATATTTCTGTAGTTTAAAAAAGTGACTCACTTCTGTCAAAGGGGTTTTCCTACGTCTTCTCAAAAATAGCTGAAGCTATTTAAACCAAACATGCCACGAAGCATTCTTGACAGAAGGAGGTAAGTTCAATTTGTTCAAAAGAATGGGCAGGTCTCTTCAGGAAAAATACTTCAGAAGTAATGAAAATTTGATAATAAAAATCTTCTTTTTAAGAAACACTGTTCTAGCAAAGATTAATCTTATTTGAAAACTTTATTACACATATGTAGTTAATATGAAGATAAAAAAAACACAAACCAAGCTCGGAAGTGTATTGATGTAATGCATAGTTATAGGTAGCTGCAGTTCTGTAGCGTTATAGTTTAATACATTAGTCTTTGACCATAAAGCTACAGATCCCGTAATGCAATAAATATGCAATTTGCGGTGCAATATATTTTGCGCATTTTTTGGAGAGAATTTCTCTACTTTCCAGCAAAGGTCAATGAACTATCTTTCACTCCATAATTCTAAGCACATAATTTAACTAATCTCTATATTTTATTCATCTCCCAAACCTTTATAGTCGTCTCTACAAGTGATAAACTCGCTTGATTAAAATTATTTTTTAAATACATGTAGATGAAAATACACTTCAAATGAGTTTATTGCCTGTAGAGACAATTATAAATGCTTGGAAGGTAGATAAATTATACGTATTGGCTACAGAATATGTATAGAATTAGGGCGTGAAAGATAGTTACTAGTAATTGACCAATGTTAGAAAGTGGGGAATATCTCTTAAAAGTGGTCGAAGACTAATACATGTATATAAAACCATAATGCTACAGACCTGCACTTAGCTAAAACTGTACATTACATCAGTGAACTTTCGAGCTTGCTTAAAGGATTTAAAAATAAATGCAAAGCACATCTACTAAAAAGGAAAATGGTTTTTTTTTATTTCTAAAACTATTGTGGTGATCCTGGTGATATTTTAAAGACATTTAAATATACGCTTCACCAAAGGTTAAGAATGAATATATGAGCATGCCTTACCGTGCAGTCTTCAGCTTTGAGTTCAACAGAAAATGTTTTGTTTTTATTTCAGGGAAATCAAAATGAAAAGGAAAAAAAGTATATTTTATATTAGTATAGACACCTGGGATATTTCCTACATGTAAGTTGAGTCTTTTCAGAGTCGATATCAATAGTAAAAAGACTACGTTCACTGGTCTTATTTTTCAAACAGAAGAGAAAACCAAAGGATATTTTTCATTTATTAGAATGGAATTTTTATGCATCATTTCCTTTATCTTTAACGTTAATGTAAAAAAAAAATAGCAATGTTATGCAAGTTTTAATATGTAGTTTTTAATTTTTTCCTCAAGGAAACAATTTTTATTCATCAGTTGAACCTCAAACTTGTACAATAATTGAACAAATATTGATTTTTTTAAAGGGAAGTTTTCAAAATTAAATTGTATAGAAAACCTATCAGGTAAAAACTTCAGGATACAAGTGATCCTAAGTCGCACTTTATCTAAAGATTACAATTCAGGCTGCAGTGCAGTGAGATATGCATATGATCTAACCTATACCTTAAGGCAATCCTGAAAGATGGACACACGATAGCGGATACTATTGTAAAATACACTGAACAGGAAGAAGGTGAGCTGCAAGTACTTTTCCTTCCTACCGACGTTGTGAAAGTGTCTTTCCACTAAGCCAACAATTTGAAAAAATACAGGTAAAACACAGGTAAATCTGTTTTGGCTAAGTGGGAATGGGTTTCAGGTGGAGAACAAAGAAATTAATTAATGTAGGCTATAACCTGTTGTCTGTTTAAAATGAAGAAGGCGAATAAAATATAAATTAATTTTAGTCAATATTAGTCATGTATTGAAGAACAATTACATCAGATAGTCAAAATTGAAAAGGTCTTTCTAATTATTTTATGTAAAGAAAGGGCTTTTTATGTAAAATATAGATATCAAAAATTTAAAACAATAACCCAATTATTTTTCGACTTTACATTTAGTAAACAGAATAAAATTAAGTCAATTAAACTTTAGAAACGAACTTGGTGTTACAATTTCAAAATTGGTCTGAATTTATATTTAAAAGTAAATAACATTTATCATGTACATCTACAGTTCATCTCTTTTCATATTTTAGCTTAGATTTTCCATACCTGTATAAACAATAAACATGTAAATTTAGATATAATTCTTATAAAATAAAAATGTATAATAGATAAATTTTATAAATTGTTTATAGTCTTTCCTTCTTTTATTGTTTTAAAAATGAAAAAGACAGATTAGTAGAACATTATAAAGTTTAAAGAAA
The DNA here is from genome assembly GCF_032062105.1 of Saccostrea cuccullata. Taxonomy (NCBI): domain Eukaryota; kingdom Metazoa; phylum Mollusca; class Bivalvia; order Ostreida; family Ostreidae; genus Saccostrea; species Saccostrea cuccullata. The sequence goes on from NW_026925000.1 coordinate 9,025, forward strand.
TATGGCGACTGAAAGCAAAATACCAAAGTTGTGTCAGGAGGAAGCGTGTGTATCAGAAGAATGTGTCACTGAACAGGAAGAAGATAAACCAAAATTACATTTTATGCCTACCAATGTCATACTGGAAGTAGAGGGTCGGGATATACACGTCAACAAACAGGTGTTATCTGACCACTCACCTGTGTTTAAGGCCATGTTTGAGTTGGATTTCACCGAAAAACACAAAAACAAGATTCAATTGCCAGGAAAGAAATATGACGACTTTGTGTACTTCCTATACACATTTTATTATCCAGAACGTTTGGATCCTGTAACAGGTATTTTCAGCGTATAAAGGTCTCCTTGAAAGTTATTAAGATATGAAAAAAAAACAGTGCTTGTATGGGTTAAGACAGAAATGTAAAAAGAACACATGTACACAATTAGATTGATGTTTTATGGAAGAGTATAGATGTAATGTATTAAAGTTGACATAACCCTACTGTAGATTAACTTTCTTAATCAATTAAGTTTTTATCCTTTTGCTTACATTAAATCCATTTATCAAGAAAAAGCACGCCATTTAGCTAAGTCGTTGTAATCATTATTTATATAGTTTTTAAAATATCCGTCTTTTTAGCTTTTTGTTCGAAAAAATTTAAAACCTTTCTGGTAACTTTTGATTGGTTGGAATTTGTGACTGTGGCTTTGTATATTTTGTAACGAGACCTTTCTTCAATACAAAAAAATTCAACTTTTGACCTTGGACATTGACCCACTTTTGCAAAAATCAACCAAACTTTAACCTCGGACGTTTCATTTGGTAAAAAATTACATTTTGACTTAACCTTAGAGTTTGAGCCACTTTTAATCTTTTGACCTTGGAGTTTTATATACTTTTGAAAAACTGAAACCTTGGACATAACTTTCGTACATTGATGCTAGAGTCATGTATTTTTTTTTATTTGACCTTGACTTAGGAGTTTGACCCATTTTTGTTTAAAAAAAAAGAGAAGGTTTTATCCTTTGCCATATAACTTTTGAACGGTTTTTGCCTTACTTTTCATATTTTACAGGCGTATTATGGAGACAATTATTTTCTTTGGGTAACAACATTTTTAACCTTTTTGTTTGACTTTTGAGTATTACATGCATTTGAGAAATCTTAATCTTCACAAAAAGCTACAATACGAGGGTTTCATTTTATCACATACACATCTTGTTTTACCAGTTTAACAATAATAATTATACATTTGTTAATGCTATTTTTAAAATTGTATTATTTATGCTGAGATTGATCATTATCTTTAACATCTTTAGAATGAAATTCTCCGTTACCATGAAAATAGAAAATAAAATAGTATTAATATCACTAACGCTATTACGAACAATGTTATTTTTCCAGAAAATACAGTATTGAGGATTGCTCCACTGGCTGAAGAATATCAGATTTCTTTGGTAAAGAAACAATGCGAGAAATTTCTCGAAAAACTTTGTAAAAGCACCGCTAGAGATGTGGATAAACAAATCGAGATCTCTACTCTTGTGGAATACACTGCTTGTGCTGAACAATTCAACATGGAATCTGTACTTCCTTCTGCCATCCAGTTATGTGCAGAGTGCCCTACGGAGTCTTTAAAGCTAGCAGGAATGGAGAATAAGCTTACTGATGATTTACAAAAAGTATTTCGGAATGTCGAAATTCTTTACTGGAAAAAGAATTGAAACCATACTTTGTTGCAGGTATTATAACTTGCATGATTATTTAATTATTGTATTGATCATGATTATTTAGCATAATTTCCCCCCCCCCCAAAAAAAAACCGCAATAGGTGCGATAAGGATAGTTATCTGCATGATATTTTCTCTTTAGACTCACAGCAAGATTTTTTAAACACTGCAGTTTTGATGTGGGACTCTCTCAATCCAACGGAGAAAAGAAAATGCGAGGATAGCCTTGTTTGTTCTTGTAAGCACCAATTGGGGTCGAATTCATCACAGCCTTCTGCTATATCCCTACACAATCTTATTGGATACATCATTGCTGCTGAAAGATTTCATCTGAAGAATCTCTTGATGGCAGCGATTGACCTTGCATCTAGATGTAGTTATAAGAAATTGATAAAAGATGAAAGATACCAAAGAATGACAGAATCGTCTAGAACTAAAATACTTGAAAAGAGAATGGAATTGTTTGAGGATGAATTAGATAAGTATAGGGGAGGAAAATCAGCATCAAAATATAACCAAAACTATAACAAAATACGATAAGTTTATTACAGATATATAGAATGTGACATCAGACATATTAATTTATCTGCTTAGAATATCATAGCTAATAATGTCAAAATAAGAAAGTTACATTTATTTCCTTCTTTAAAACTAAAATAAGAAATATTGAGAGTAACAACAGGCTCCCGGGAATTATGAATAATTGTGTAAGGCTTTCCTGTTTGATGTTTCAATGATATGTTTTTTTTTCTTTAAAAATAAGAATAAATTTAATCCTATTTTAAAGTTGTTAGATCTTTTAATATAAACTTTTTATATATACTAGAAATTCCAGAAAGGAAATAAGGTGCCTAGGGCGAGCACACATCACCTGTCCCTTCTCAAACCCGCCGTGAGCCGTGTGTATTGATCTCATTTAGTTATTTATGTACGATTTTTTAATAAGAGCATTGTATAGATTTTTCAAAGATGTTGACAGAAAGAAGAGTTTTGAATTTAATGCAAAATTTACATTCAATGATAGTTCCCGTTGTGCACTACGTCTTCTCTAGAGCAAATGCAGTAAGAGCGTCTGATCTAGAGTAGAGAGTTTAGCGTTCCAAAGGCAAGTGGTGGCGTCTGAGTGAAAATTCTCGAGAGGTAAGTGGGCTTATACGAGTAGCGCTTACTTTTACAGCTGACATTTTACTTTTACACCAGAACAATGTACGGACACTTTTTTTACGATATGAATATTTAGCTCAACATTTAATTCAACCAAAGAACAGGTTATTTCAACAAGTTGCCCTTAAAGAAAACGACAACCACTCTACCCTCAACTCCCGATCGGCACATGTTAGTGCCTCTAACAACATAAGGGTACTACCTATGAGCACAAGGAAAGTGTTCTTATATATATTATCAATTCTGTACCTCCATGCAGACTAGTCACGATCGCTGTTTGCTTTTTAACATGATCAGGCAAAAGAAAAAACCCTTCGACAATACAGTGCGTAAATAATGGTCTAATGATTGATATGAAAAATGTTAGACAGCAATTGACATAATGATAGATTGTACTTGCTTACAAGATAATTGTATCGATCACAAAACTTGCAAAATGATGACTTTAATGCAAGTTTTGTTTCCTATCTGAATTGCTACGCAAGAGCATGTCAATGATCAATTTTTAAATCAATATTAGTTTCTGAACAATACTTTTATTTTACATATATTTTAACACCTTCCGTTTAACAACAGCATTTAGAAAATTCTAAGGTCGTTATATTGTGATCTAGTTGGCAATTCTAACTTAAATTTGACTGACATACATGTATTCCATACCAATGATTAGGTCTTTGGATGTTATAATACATTTTGCTACGGAATTTTCATTGTACCTGATCAATGCATACAGATTACAGTTGGTTTGTCTAGTCAACAGTACTCATGTGATGGTTGTTAATTTTTCTTTTATAAATACAATATACTTCCTTCAATGAAATTAATGACATCAAAACGAAAAAATAACAGTCAGAAAAAGAATGTCATAATTAAATGGTGAATTAAAATGAAAAAGTTGTGTGAAAGTGCAAAAAGCAATTGAAACCACCCCTAAATCCCTACCATTTTCATTGATTAGAGGTCAGAAATAAATAATCAGTCATCAGAAATTTGTGAGATATTTCAAAATGATATTATTATATTTGTCGAGGCAATCAGGAGTTCAGTCAAAAGAAAATTTTTAAAAATGATTATCCATTTAGATGAAAATAGTTCATACAAATATGATCAATTTTGTAAAGAATTATATAAAATGATAATACATTTATATGATAAAATTTAGAGATAATGAACAGTTATCAAGCGCATAAGTCCATTTAAACACTATAAATCGAAAGTAGTACAAACATGATCCTCTAAAACAACAGAGGTAAAACCATTGTCATGGAGAAGTAAGCATCCCCTGGCGAGCGATCGTAATCCTCTGTGATCATTGTCATGGAGGAGTAAGCGTTCCCTGCCGAACGATCGTACTCCTCTGTGATCATTGTCACGAAGGAGTAAGCGTTCCCTGCCGACCGATCGTACTCCTCTGTGATCATTGTCACGAAGGAGTAAGCGTTCCCTGCCGACCGATCGTACTCCTCTGTGATCATTGTCACGAAGGAGTAAGCGTTCCCTGCCGACCGATCGTACTCCTCTGTGATCATTGTCACGAAGGAGTAAGCGTTCTCTGCCGACCGATCGTAATCCTCTGTGATCATTGTTATGATTGGACAAAAAAGACAATGCATTGTGTAAATACTGGCCTAACAATTTGTATGACAAATGTCAGACAGCATTTGACTTAATGATAAAAAATAATTGTTGATAAGGTAATTTTATCGACACATAGAACTTGTGAAATGTTGACTTTAATGAGACCGTTTGTTTCTTTTCATTCAGAAACTCAAGTTTTTGAGCTTGCCTCGTTTTAATTGTTCGAACGTAAAATAGACTCTTGAGTGTCGAATTAAGGTAGGATTCTTCTCATATTTCTAATATTTAGAAATTAATGAAATTTTTACAGAATCAAGAAGACAATATCAGTAAGTGATAGCATCAGTGAGATTAAATTTGACTGTTTAATATTAGAGGCCAGGTCAGGTCAAGTTCATTATCTTATTCCTTAACATTAAGAATAAAAAATACTGTTGCCAATCATGTAATACCTACTTCTATTTCAAAAGTTTAAAGATTCTTCTTTTTGCATAAATACATATTACTATATCAGGTCTATAGCATGATATTACCAAATTTAATTTAAAAATTCAACTAAACTGGATATTGGCTAATCCGAATATTCTCTGTTTTTCTTGATTTTTTAGGAAATATTAGTTATTTTCATATGCATTTTTTTTATTATTATTTTCACATATAATAAAGTAGTCTTATTAATGTGCAAAATGATACAAAAACAAAAAGTTTTGATCGTTTACTTCAACGGACCATTTTATTTATTCTTTATATTCAACAATTTACTTAATCACAATACCATATTTTTGGAAATTTCTGAAATTTCAATAGTTTGTCATGTTTTTGAACGGAAGCCAGTAGGTACCAGGTAGAAAATATTTCATCTAGCGGCCGTCAAATAATAAGGTTAACTGGCGACCGCTAGATACTAGTAGTAATTTTTTGGCGGCTACCAGATAAGGTATACGGCGACCACCAGATCTTTTTTATCTGGCGGCATCCAGTTATTTTGGTGGCGGCCGAAAAATAGAATTATATTTATTCTATCTGGCACAAGTCGACTACCTATGTGTTCGGTCCTTCGATTTACATATTTTGCAATTTTGACATTCGGACAAATGATAGGTAAGCTTGAATAAACAATAAATGTGTCATCATAAACAGTCAAAAACTTGCTTTTGGTGATTACACCAATAGGATGAAACCCTCTTTGAATTTCTTTACTGGTACATTTTATACGATACATTTTTTACCTCCACTGTGATGTCAGTTTCTATAGTAATGTTCTTTCTCTGACCGCCCTGGTCATTCTCAGTTTCCCCACCCACTGCCCCCGCTTCCTCATCAGGATTTTGACCACCAGATGTCTCCTCAACCCCAGGATCATTCTGGTTGTATATAGGTTTTGGTTCTGAGGTACTTTTCGCTATCCCTGGCTAGGGAAGATTTAACCTTTTTTGTTAACATTTCCGACATATATCCGTCCGCCGTCGCTTCGCAGTTACCGTTTAACTTGATTTCTTTGTTTCTGTGTGTGCTTCATTCAGATTTCAATCATACTTTACCCGTTATTTTTATTCCCCTTAGACTGTTGGAATACAAATGGACTATAATATTGAAACTAAATGATCGAAATGCACCATCTCTAACTATCTATGTAAGGGACCATTTTCTTGTTCGTTTGTTTGTTTTTCTATTGCATAACGTCCCTCTTGAGAATTTTTTCAGTCCACAACTTGTCGGTGGAGAGCTGCAAATTTTGACCTACGCTCGTCAGTTAGGACCAGTGAGCAATGAGGATCTTTTTCATGCCAAAGCCTACTGCGACACGGGACCTCAGTTTATACGACCGGTCTCCGTGTCTCAGAGTGGGATTCGAACCCGCGACGAAAGGATCAACTCCTTACTTCGCGACTCTAGAACAGACGATCTGTACTACTGCGCAACGCGGTTGACTTTTTCTTATTTGTTGCTAATCATTACTTGTTCGTCGCTAATCAGATAAAAAGTCAAATTACTATGGTGAATTATTGACAAAAATTTGCAAGTCAAATAATTTTCGTTTGTTGATGGTAGATTTCTTGGTGACTCCATTGGTTTTTATACATTTTTAAATGGCAAAAGCACTGTTTACTATATATGTTAGCAAGTAAAATTAATGTACACACCGTCCGTCAATTTGTAGTTATATCCGTCACAAAATCTTTGACATTGGTCATACATTTTGATTGAGAAGAGATTGGGTTTTCATATTATACGTGTATTACTTGTGAAAAGACCTTTCTAAATAAACTATGACTTCTGACCCCGTGATCCTGACCTTGAAGTTTGGCTTAATTAAAAAAAATTAAACATTACTTTGAATTTGCCATAACTTTTAATGAGAAAAGATAGGGCTTCAATATTAAGCATGTGCATATATTACCTGTGTCAAGACCTTTCTAAATACGCAATGATTTTGACCCCTTAACCTTGAACTTTGACATACTTTTAAAAAATATAACTTTAAATTGGCCATAACGTTTGAATGAGAAAAGATAAGGCTTTCATATTAAATTTTTGCATTACTTGTGACAAGACCTTTCTAAATACACTATGATTTTTTACCTCCTGACGTTGACCTTGAAGTTTGACCTACTTTTCAAAAACTTTATTCTTTATCATGTTTTCCGAATGAGAAGATAAAGGGCTTTTATTATAAAGCTGTGAATTGCTTTTGACAAACCTCTCAGAATGCACTGTGATTTTTGATCTTATGATCTTGACCTTAAAGTTTGACCTAGTTTTCAAAAACTTTAAACTTGGTCATTGTTTCTGAAATATAATCGCATTTATTTACAAGTTCTACAGTTTGTTTTTTCTAGAACTTTTGTATTTGTTGTCAAATGAAAACCTTTCCAACTAAGTTATCATTAACTAAAGTGTTTTATGGATCACACATGTCGGCATCTGCATGCATCATCAATAAAGACATAAAAGAAATACATGGAGAGCAATCAAGCTTTTCACTTTGAATTTTTTTTAAATATGACAATTTAAAAAAACCACATTTCTAATACATTAAACAATTTTAAAGACATCGATTATTTCTTTTCCACAAAAATCAAGTCATGTCAAAGACTTCAGCTTATCAAGACAATAATTCACTTCTACACAGATCAAAACCTCTTCATCAGGTAGATGTACTTGTGGATCTCTGCATAATTCTAAAGCACTGAGTCATTTTTTTTAGATATATCTTTAAAGTACCCACTTCCCATTATTATTGGAGAGAATATAGCATTGGAATCTAAAATCGATTTGAAAAATGGGGGGGGGGGGGCTTTGCACAATAGTTGCAATTCGATTTTTGCAATATGACGTCAACGAGTATGGCTTTACCTTAATAAAACCACTTACGTTTTTTATATCTAGGGCGATATTCAGGTGGTTTAAATAAGTTATATTTACTTTCTATTGTACATACTTGTTCAAGGAGAGAAACGCGCTCTTTACATATTTCGTACTGTGTTGATTTTGAAATATCTTTATATTTATCTTCATTTATCAATGGCGTAGAATTGCATGAAGAGGCTACTTCGATCGCAGACGACAAGAGACGTGTCAGGTTGAATCTTTCAGCAGCAATTATGTAATCTAGAATTGTCACCCTGGTAAGTGCTCCAATGTCAGGCGGATCTTTATTGGCCTTTTCGCAAATAGCCACGAGACGCCCTTCGCATTTTTTCATTTTATCATAATCTTGAGTTTCCCAGGCAAATTCCATTAAGTCTGAAATAGTTTGTTCTCCTGAAATGAAAGAAATGATATAAATCAGGATGTACACTTTATCTCCTTTTTTTAATTCAGAAAGATTTCCACATCCGGTCAAGCATAACACAAATCAACATCTTATAGTTGAATAGTTACCTTTTTCTACAGAGGTTGCTACTTGGCGTTCCATGAGAGAGCATCGAACATCCAAAATTTGTCGGTGTGTATCAGCCGAAACCTTTGCTTCAAGATTTGCCTTTTTCAAAGACTCGGTGCTGTGTTTTGAGCAAAGTTTTATAATCAGAGAAAGGGCTGAAGTCATATTGTGATTTTCGGCGTACGTAGCATAATCCAGCAGAGTTTCTACATCAATACGGATCCCCCTGTTTTCAGATACTTGTTTGCAATGGTCTAAGATAAATGACTCGCACTTATCTTTGAGGTCCATGATTTGGTATTCATCTGCCAGAGATCCTACCACCAGTACATTTTTCTCTGAAAATTATTGATACATTTCTTTAACTTGCAAGTTTATTACTGAAATAAGAACTTTTTTGTGGTAATGTTTTATTATTATTACATAATCCATCTCTAAAATAGAATGGTAATAAGGTAAATGAATGATGTTAACTGTCATTTAAGGAGGATCAATCCTGTGATTTTTAGCATGCACATTTCTGTTTCAACCCCTCTTTGTACAAAATTCATATTCTAGTATGCATAATTAGTGTAGATTCAACAATGGAATTTAAATATATACTATCAATTATAAAGCATAATTAAGTACAAAAGTACATTGAGTGTGGAATTAAAGTCTTGTTTATCGAAGATGAAAATTACATTTTTACGTTTAAATTTATTTAAATTACCGTGTTTGAATTCCTGTCTTTCCATGCATGGTGCAGAGAGTGTTAATTTGTTCAGTGTGTACGTGAGTTTTTTTTTAAAACTTAGTTTTATTATTTTGATTTGATTTTATTTTTTGCGCTGATTCTTTTTAATATATCAAATAACTTGAAAAATTTGTTTTCATTATGAGAAATGAAGATGACGTATAGTAATCGAAATCGAAAGTCCAATTGAATCAGACTGGATCTATCCTAACAACATCAATATGCTTGATCATATAATGAGATACTAAAATGTGAAAGCGAAGGTGCAAAACCATGAATTTTTTAATAATTTCTTTAGGGGCATGTGGGATTTCATCATCTCACTCATGAGAAAGTCTCGGTTGTAAGATAAGAATCTCGTCGAAATTTCGGTGTATTCGTGATATCCTTATAACCAATATTTACTGTATTTTGCTTTTTATTATCTTTATTGTGTCGTTATGGTCCAGAGTTACCTCAATGGTATAAGCAACATGACCGTAGAATGATTTAACCCAGAGTAACACTTACCGGTTATTGGAGCCACCAGTTCGGGGTTATAAAAAGTGTATAAAAAATTCACAAATTCTTCATACTTCTTTCCTGGCAGAGGTATTGTTTCTTTTCCTTTTTCAATGAAGTCAGATTCAAACATAGTCTTAAATACGGGGGACCTTTCCATCAACGTCTGTTTATTAAGGTGTATGTCTTTTCCTTCTACCTCAAATATAACGTCAGTGGGAGGGAAGGGTTTCAGCGGCTCTTTCATATCGGCACTGGATGGTAATTCGCAAGCATTGTTTTCCATCCTGCTGCAGAGGAGCTTGGATGTCTCGCATTCAATGTCCATGGGTTTTTTTTGTCCTACGTATAATAGTATAAATAAGGCTAAAATGCATGCAACGAACCTTGTTCAAAATTTCAAAAGAAATATTTTATTGGAGGTCTGTACGGGGTTTCCGTCGGCATTTTTCATGCAAAAAGGTAGAAATGTTGTCTTTACGATATGGTAAATTGCAGTATTATTGTAGACTGGACATTCATTTCCAAGATTATTTCAGCATACCATATAATTAAGATGAAATAGATTTATATCATGTTAATATTTAAAGTATAAATATTTTTACAATAAGATCCGACAATTGAAAAATATTTTTAGACTGAATATGTTCTTGTTCTTTTTAAGATGCATTGCAAAAGAAATTACTGATTCCACCGGCTTTACGTTAACTCTGAAATTGAAGCAACAAATTCGCCGTTTCAATATAAACCCACTTTAAAGAGAGAGAATTAAGAAATGAAGCTATTGTACTGTATTCTTAGTAAATTTTTTCTGCTATTGTCCACCAAGCATTTTGTTCCTGCTAGACTTTTTGAGGTAACTGTGAACATGGTTCTAAGAGAATGTTCTTGTTTTTGCCCATATTAGAAATTAAAATGAAACAACAGATGGAATATTTGGAAGACACGTGCAAATCCAGTGTTAGTGTCGATGGAAACTGCGTATCGACCTTCTTTTATCATAATTTTTTATCCATTTTAAAAACCAGACTGATTAGAGATTTGAATATTTGCATAAAATAATGACAATTTTTTAGGAAAATATAATAAGATAGATAATATAGAGAAGATTCCGGGTTAATCCAAGACAGGGAGTAAACTGAATAAAATATATACTGAAAGGAAAAAAGTAGAATATCATAATATGTAGACACTTTTGACAGTGGCAGAAAATTATGAGGTTTGATCAGAGAATCAATTCAGGTTGAACTGAGAAAAAGACGAAACAATATGAATCTGAAGTGCCGTAGTGTACCGTCGTATTTCCATTATTCATATCATGGATATAGGTGTACATGTCTATTTAAAGATTAAATCAGTTTTACAATTAAAACCAGGTCTCTTTTGCTGCAAATAATATGAAAAAATAATCTGTGTTTCCTTACCAATACCAGTCTTCTTCCTCGTCGGAGCTATGTTGCTTACTTCCGGCTTATATGGTATATAATGGATCTATCACCGGGGAAAATAAGTGACAAACTTTGCGGCAACAATAAAATATAAAAATGCTAACGATGGAATAGCTTTTTATTATAAACTTAGGTCGGTAGGGTGAATTCTAGAAATCCAAAAATTGCACCCGAACAATCCGAAGCCTAGGAGTTAACAATGATTCATGTAACATATAAATAATAAAATATATCAACGGCAATTAGCACAATTCTGAACATGAGTGACAGATGGCCTAGATGGAAAAAATCATGACATGTTGAGTAAATAGATCCAAACATGTATTGGTAACGATCCTCTAAAAACTATGTCCAAATAACTGTATCTCACTTCCATTCTCAATGACCCTGTAGTGTAGGGCAGCGTTGTGAGAATTCCATCGGCATCGAAAGCAAGTTTTAACTAGAATTACTGTGAGCAATGAGCTCACTAAATGATACCCCCGTCTCCCATAAGAAAAAAATGGCAGTGTCCATGTTCTGCTCTGGAGAATCAAAAATATATGTCAGATTTAAAAGTAAAATAAGAGGTGCACAATGGCAATATGTAATTAAGAATCTGTGAAAGTTTCATTAAATTTCCTTCAGTGGTATGAGAGAAGTTGCAGATAAGAGATGGGTACCCCAAAGCGTAACAGACGGACGGACGGACGGACGTACAGACGGACGGACGGAAATACCGATTATTATATACCCTCCCACTTTTCAAGCGGGGGTATAATTAACTTGCCTAGATAGCCGAGCGGTCTAACGCGCTGTTCTTGTACTGCTAGGAGACAGATTCCGTAGGTCGAGAGTTCAACCCCGGGCTGGGGAGGAAGTAAGTATCCTTGTAAAAGTGAATTTCTCTGTGCTTTCTATATTAATATTCCTTCACTTAGGGCAGTTATATTAGTTTAAGAGTTGTTGTAATTTGTGCTTTTATATATATATATATATATATATATATATATATATATATATATATATATATATATATATATATATATATATATAAAACCAACAACACTGTATATCCTAAATGTCGGATCTTCCAAGTAGATACAAGGTCAGGGATGGAAATTTATATAAAGCACTAAAAATGTCGTTTGTCATTTTTAGTGCTTTATATATATATATATATATATATATATATATATATATATATATATATATATATATATATATATATATATATATATATATATATATATATATATATATATATATTGAATTCTATTTAAAATTTACATTCATTGATATTTCCATTTGTGTAGTGGTAAGAGCGTCTGCTCCAGAGTATAGAGTAAAGCGTTAAGCGTTCCACCGGCAAGTGGTGGCGTCTGAATGAAAATTCAATGAGATGTAAGTTAAACAACAAACATAACATATTATTATATGTACATCTATTCGAAAAAAGATATATTTGCATCATTTACAATAAGCCTCAATCCAAAAATGTATGCAGATTTAATTTCTCTTTTCATCTTTGACCTGCAAACTACATTTGTACATCATTTTCCTGCTGTATTCCTCTGTATTTAGATTTCAATGTAACACAAAAAAGAAATACAATTTATCGTTACATATTCAATCCATCATTGACGATCAGTGTTCGAGTTTATCAAGATGTGAAGGAACACAGACACAGAGATAGTCTCCATTAGTGAAGCTTGAGACAGAGGAAATATCTTAGTGATCAGGTCTGTCAGGGGGGATTATAATGGTCTGAGTGAATGTCCTAGCTGGTCTTGTTATCTCCCCATGAATCATTAATAGTGCCTAATCAAGGAGGTGTGATCAGGCGCCTAAGAGGTGTAAGCACCCTTTGCTGACTGGTCACGAAGTTATGAACTTAAAAGGCGGATTAGTCTTGTTTAGTATACAAATGATGCCCTAACAATTGGTAAGAAATATGCCAGCGAAAATACAATCTTGCATGTTTACTATAACGAATTGCAAAGAGTCGACCTTCAAAAATATATGGGTAAAATCATTTTTAATCTAAGAGTAACAGTAACAATTACCTGAAGAAAATATAGTGCAATGTTTAAAAACTGCTTTTTTTTTTAAAAAAAATGTCCAAAGATGTGCAAGGACAGTCTTTTGTTTCAAAACCCTTAATCAGACACTTGTACAGTAAGTGCAGTCAACTGCAGAAAGTGATAAACAGTGTGATACATAGAATAATATTAATTAATTGTGAAGAAATAGAAGACTTTCCCTCGATCCCTAAATACAGATTTCCTAAGATATTTGGAAAGATAGCGGGGTGGAGAAATATTAATGTCTCTCGAACTTCCATGCAATACATTGTTTATTACAGTGTGTTTTGAATCAAGCACAATGCAGTAATTTAAAGAAGATCCAATGAATCCAGTGATAAGAAATGTACATTACACCACTAGCCGTGCTTTCTTAAAAAAAAAAAAACCTTCGTGACAAGTTAGTATTATTATGTTCCCCAAACGAAGTTGGGGAACATATTGTTTTTACTCTGTTTCTTATTATGTTCCCCAAACGGAGTTTGGGAACATATTGTTTTTACTCTGTTTCTTATTAAGGTCTTCCGTCTTCAGCGGAAGACCTTCTTGTTATTCTTAGGTTTCTTTTCCACTATTTTTATTATTATTATTATTATTGTTTTTTTTTCTTACCGATTTTGTGCACGCGATTTCTCGAAAACGGCTGGATAGATTTTCATGAAACTTTCAGGACTGATAGAACATCAAAGAAACCTGATATATAATTTTTTGTTTTGATGACGTCACTTCCGGTTTTGAGATTTCCGCGATTTAGTGATTTTCAGGGGGTCTCATTGTCCATCATTTTTCTCGAAAATGCCTTAAGACAGAAACATGACATTTTCAGCGATGATAGAGCAACGTGTGCTCTTTTGTCACACACCACTCTCTTTCTCCGGAAGTGCCGCACGTCGGCGCTCGCTATGGGCTGAAAAAAGTCCTATCACGAATTTCAAAATTTTTGACACTTTTTCTACGATATCTTTTTACCTGGAAATATTTTGTTAAAACATGTAGAACAAAAAAAGTATAGAATTCCAAGATCTTTCAACTGATACCTCGGAAAAAGGGCTCGCCCCTTAAATCAGGGGCTGAGAGGGGCCGAAAGTTTTTTCTTTATATCTCAAAAAGTATTGAGAATTTGTAATACGTCAAAGAAGCAAAGTTGTTCAAAATTTCAAGCTTAATCTATTAAAGTCGTCAAAATACGTCCGGTGACGTCACTTCCGGCCAAACCGGAAGTAGTCGGAAAACGCGTTTTTTTGCCGTTCTCGACAAGATTTTGGGTTACATTTGTCTCTGGGAGCATAAAAAGTAATTTTTCCGTCCGTCGTCGTCACTTCCGGTCAAACCGGAAGTAGCAAAAAATGGCTTTTTTGAAGGTTTTGATGCAAAATTGAAATTATAAAGTCACTGGAGACTACTTAGCTCATTGCTTTATTTTGTTCCGTCATTTCCGGCACTTGCGGTCAAAACCGGACGGAAGACCTACTCGTTGCTTTGCAACGAGCTTTGCTCTAGTTATTATGTTCCCCAAACGGAGTTTGGGAACATATTGTTTTTACTCTGTTTCTTATTATTATTATTATTATTATTTTTTTTCTTATTTGTTCTCCGGTACTTTTTTGTCCGCGAGTGTTCTCAGAAACTGTTCACCCAACTGAGCTAAAACCTTTTTAGGGTTAATAGGTGTGTAGTGTAGGTGTGCGGAACGAAGGTCATTTTGCGCGCATACACCTGCACGTGCGTGCGCGTGAAATGAGTGAATTGACTGATATACTTAATATAGTTACAACTTTTCCATTTTTTGATGAAATGATTTGAAACTCATTATATAAAGATATATTAATACTGTAGATAATGTGACACTGTCAAATTAGCATGAACTCACGCGCATGCACGTGCGCTTCACTCTGATTGGCTGAAACAAAAATCTCAATATCTTTTCTGTTTTTTGACAAAATGCTATGAAATTTAAAACATAGGCATACTTCAGGATGTACTACAATATGACATATAACAATTGTCATGTAAACACGCGCATGCACGTGCGCTGCAATCTGATTGGCTAAAACTTTAAATGGCTATATCTCCCTTGTTTTTCAATCAAACAGAATGGTATTTGGAACATAGATAGATATGATGGACTTCTACAAGAAGGTATTGTCACCATGCACATTCATACGCGTGCGTGTACGTGCGCTGCAATCTGATTGGCTGAAACTTTAAATAGCTAAAACTCCCTTGGTTTTCAACCAAACTGATTGGGATTTAGAACATAGATAGATGTAATGGACTTCCACAAGTAGGTATGTCACCATGCTCATGTATGCACGTGCGTGCACGTGGAATGAGTAAAATCAAAAATACTTTTGAATGAGCGTATTTTTTAATACTTTTGGATTAAATATTTTAATATTGAGTATATTAAAGTATATAGATTGTGTAGATAAGATGTTATGGTCATTACACACACACATTCACATGCGCACGCGTGCAATGCTAAAATTTGAATGAACTTGGTACCCTTCTGGGTAAACGTTGTTAAAGTCTCAAATGCATAAAGTTTGTCTTATTTAATGAAGCTTAGAGGGAATATGGCACCAAAAGGGAGATGGGGAGCGTTTGGGGAACATCTGTAACGGTCCCCGTTACAATTAGCACTAGTTATTATTATTATTCTTTTTTTTCTTCTTTGTTCTCCGATACTTTTTTGTCCGCGAGTGTTCTCAGAAACTGTTCACCAAACTAAGTTAAAACCTTTTTAGGGTTAATAGGTGTGTAGTGTAGGTGTGCGGAACGAAGGTCATTTTGCGCGCATTCGCATGCACGTGCGTGCGCGTGAAGTGAGTGAAATGACTGATATACTTAATATGGCCATAACTTTCACATTTTTTGATGAAATGCTTTGAAACTCATTACATAAGGATATATTAATAGTGTTATTAATATGACACTGCCAAATTAGCACGAACTCACGCGCAAGCACGTGCGCTTTGCTCTGATTGGCTGAAACAAAAATCTCAATATCTCTTTTGTTTTTTGACGAAATGCTTTGAAATTTTAAACGTTGTCATGAATTAGGATATCCTACAATATAATATGGAAAAA